>NW_028234033.1:187500-200000 GCF_037954325.1 Fistularia commersonii
AGATGACAAACCGAGTACTCTTCTACCTGTCTCCCTGATAACACTAGCTGTTGTTGTCCAATCATCTGGCAGCTCACCCTGACCACCCAGACCCTTTCTCAACTCCTCCCTGAAAACCGTGCAACGCTCCTCCCTTTTCAGCTTCCACCACTTTGTCCTCTGCTCTGCCTTTGTCCTCGTCATCTACCTTGTCACCAGAGTCGTCGCACAAACCGCCATCCTATGCTGTCTGGCTACACGCCCACCTACAACTACTTTGCAGTCACCGATCTCTTTCAGGTTACCTCGTCTATACAAGATGTAGTCTACCTGCGTGCTCCTACCTCCGCTCTTATAAGTTACCCTATGTTCCTGTTTTTTCTGGAAAAAGGTATTCACTACACCCATTTCCATCCCTTTTGCAAAATCTACCACCATCTGTCCCTCTGCATTCCTATCCTGGATACCATATCTGCCCATCACTTCTTCATCCCCTCTATTGCCTTCACCAACATGTCCATTGAAGTCTGCACCAATTACCACTCTCTCATTTCTGGGAATATTCTGCATCACTTCATCCAACTCATTCCAGAACTTCTCCTTCTCTTCAGGTTCACATCCCACCTGTGGCGCATAGCCACTAACAACACTGAGCATCACACCTTCAATTTCCAATTTCAGACTCATAAGTCTATCTGACATTCTTTTCACCTCTAGGACGTTCCTTACGAACTCCTCCTTCAAGATGACTCCTACTCCATTTCTCTTCTTGTCAGCACCATAATAGTATAACTTAAAGCCTGCTCCTAAGCTTCTAGCCTTACTACCCTTCCACCTGGTCTCCTGGACACACAGTATATCCAGCTTCCTTCTCTGCATCGTGTCCATCAACTCTCTACCTTTTCCTGTCATAGTCCCAATATTCAAAGTCCCTACTCTCAGTCCCAGGCTCTTTCCTTTCCTCCTCTCTCTCTGCTTCCGAACACGCACTCCTCCTCTTCTTCTTCTTCTTGTTCTTCGACCCACAGTAGCCCGATTTCCATTAGTACCCTGTAGGTCATCAGTACCAATGGCGGTCGTTGTTAACCCGGTCCGCGACCCATCCGGTATGGTATAGTTATGGTTGACTCGCATGTTTGGTTTTGGCAAACGTTTTACGCCGGATGCCCCTCCTGACGCAACCCTCTGCATTTATCCGGGCTTGGGACCGGCACAGGGAGACACTGCTCCGTGCCCCCCCCCCCCAAAGGCAGGCTTGGAGAGACACGGGCCAGTGCCGCCCTGAGGCTGCATTACCCTCTCTTTCTTACATTTATTATAAAAATATGCTTATCTTCCTTTTAGCTCATCACACATGTCTTTATGATTTTCAGTCCATGCCTCAGCCGGCCTGAAGCTCCACTGATGCGCATGTGCGGATGCCTCTATCTAGCGGACATAAAATAAAGACAATCATTCAAATGTGAATGAGTCGGCGTGATGCTCCGGGATGTGTGGAGCTCAGGGAGCTCCACGAGTGAGGGAGTTAAGTTAGGGCGGGGGTGCAAGTAGGCTCTAGGATTCCCCGAGTCGGGGCGAACGATGGGTTTAGAGGCGTATCGCATTGAAGATAATGGCCGCATATCCTTCTTGGACTTTTCTAAAGCCTTTGACTCGGTCGAACATCCATTTATCATAGCAACGCTCGAACATTTTGGATTTGGTTAAATATTCAGGAATGTGATCCGTGGGCTCTATGAGAATATTCATAGCTGTGTCACCCTGCCAAGCGGCACCACTCCGAGCTTCCATGTTGATGTGGGAATCCCCCAAGGTTGCCCCATCTCACCCTATTTATTTATAATTGCTACCGAAATGCTAGCCGTTTATGTTGAAAAGAGCAACGATATCCAAAAGTTAGACGTGCTGGGGACTGAAATTGTTATTAGCCTGCTGGCAGATGACACAACCTTAGTTTTGAAAAATGAACATCAAGTCCCAATAAGTGCCGAAAACAACCAAAACATTCTCCAAGGCTTCAGGATTGTCATTAAACTTAAAGAAATGCAAACTTCTTGCGCTGCATGACTCGCCACTAAAGGAAATCAGCGATGTTTCCATGAAATCAGAAATAAAATACTTGAGCATTTTCCTATCCAAGGACCAAACGTTAAATCAATCCAGGAACATTGAATCTAAACTGAATCAAAGTAAAGCTTAATTCTAATATATGGCTCCAGAGAGATTTATCAATATTAGGCCGGATATATTTGACTAAAATGGATGTGTTTATCCAGATGTATATACCCAGCGTATTCCAATGCTGCTCCAAATCAACTCGTAAAATCTGTTAACCAAATCAATTTCAACTTTATCTGGAGGAACAGACCACACCATCTAAGAAAAATCACATATGGTGAAAGAAACAAGTGAAGGAGGGCTGAAAGTGATAGAGTCGGACTGCTTGAATGGGACATTGAAGGTGAACTGGTTGAAATCCTGGATCAAACCTCATCGTTCTTTCTGGTATTGTACTCCAAACTACTTATTCAACAAAGTCGGCGGCCTGAGTCTTCTGCTTATCTCTGACTTGGATATCAACAAGATTCCTGTCAAATGTTCAGAGTTCCATAAACAAATATTATTATACTGGAAAATGATATACGTACACAATTTCTCACCACACAGTATAATAGTTTGGAACAATCGATATGTACTGCATGGCAACAAACCTCTGTTTTACAAGGAATGCTTTGAGAAAGGTATATGGTCGATAATTGACTTGATGGATGACACTGGCAGTCCTCTGGACAATGAGCAGTTCTGTACTACACACAGATTCAAGCCTCCCATATTAGAGTTGCTAAAGTTACGAAACGCACTGCCTCGACAATTTGTATTCCTGACCAAAAATATAATGACGCACCGAACCGTACAACCACAGTTACCCCGACTATCACTCCAGGGAATCTCAATTGTGGACAGAAAGCGCGGCAACTCCTTTATTAGGAAATGTTTCACAGGAAACTTATTCCCTGGACGTCAAAAAAAAAAAAAAAGGATATTTTAAATAAATTTGATGAGGAATCGATTGCCACGCTGCGAACCATGTATCTGACTCTACCCATACCCCCAAGGCAAAAGAGACCCACTTCAAAATTATGACTGACATCTACCCATCTAAGGAATTATCGAGGGTACGCTTTAATTTTGAAGATAATATTTGTACATTTTGTGAAGACAACATTGAAACCACTGACCATATATTTTTTCTCCTTCTCATTCCATCGTCACCAGTTTCCTTCTCAAAAGATGATATAACATTCTGTTTACTTATAAGCAACATAACAGATGAACTCTGTGTCAATGTTCTTTTAGGCCTGGCCAAGTTCTTCATTCACAAGAACAGAATGCAAAAATGCTCCCCAAATTTTAATGTCTTCATAAACGATTTTGAAATATAAAAAAAAAAAAAAAAATCCTTAAAACTTATAGAAAAATCCAAAAACTAAAAAATATAGTTACCCATGTCCGAGGTTCCTTTTTTTTTTGGTAAAAAAAAAAAACAAAAAAAAAAAAACAACTTGATTACATGTTACATTCCCCTTGCAATTTTTTTTTTTTTTTTTCGTTTTAATTTCTTATTTGTCTATCTATTGATTTAATTACTTCCTTTTAATTTCTTTTTTTGTCTCGCACTGTAAATTTCTCACAAACCTGTAACACTATTAATTTCTCATTACATACAGAACAAATGTCCTGATGTCCGTTGCTTCCTCATCCCTGGTTGTTTCATTGACATTCAGTTCTACCTTGCTATGTTTATTTGTACATTTGTATATTTGGGTGTACTATTTATGTTCAATTAAAAACAGTTTGATGTCTGAGATTCCTTGTGAACCGCCAACTTAATTACATGTTATATTCCCCTCACAATTTTTTTTTTTCGTTTTTAATTTTATTTTTCTATCTATTTATTTAATTATATCCTTCTAATTTTCTTTTTTTGTCTAGCATTAAAAATTTCTCGCAAACCGTTAACACTATTAACTTCTGATTACTTACACCACGAATGCGCTTATGCCCCCCCACCCATCCCGCTTTTTCCGTACGGAGGCAGACACTGAGATCGAAAGCAAATGGGTGTCATTGAAATGCAGTAACAGGGTGATAACAGCCGTGTTCGAAGTGTGTAGGGGCTTATAGGAGAGCAGAAGCACGTCACGCAATTCACCTGAGTTCGGAGGATCGGGAGTACCAGGGCCCATAGCGGAGAAGCGGAAGAGCGGAGTTATGTGTCTCTTCTCAAAGGCGGGGAAACTGGGGGGCAGCAGGACCCCTTAGACCGGCTAATGTGAGTCTTCTCCGGACATAGATCACCCGGACTTATGACTGGAGCTCCCGGACCTCTGGGCACACACATATGTGAATGAGTGGATGAGCTAATGTTGGTTTGGTTGTGGATACGTTTCGGCCAATGCTATCAGCACAGCTATGATTATCCCCAGAACGTTGAGAACGAGCTCCCGGAACTCCAGACATGCGTATATAAAAGAGTGGAATTAAGGTGTGTGTGTGTGTGTGTGTGTGTGTGTGTGTGTGTGTGTGTGTGTGTGTGTGTGTATACGTGTGGGACAGAAGTAATGTTGGGGACAGAAATTGCTATTAGCCTGCTGGCAGATGACACAACCTTAGTTTTGAAAAATGAACATCAAGTCCCAATAAGTGCTGAAAAAAACCAAAACATTCTCCAAGGCTTCAGGATTGTCATTAAACTTAAAGAAATGCAAACTTCTTGCGCTGCATGACTCGCCACTAAAGGAAATCAGCGATGTTTCTATGAAATCAGAAATAAAATACTTGAGCATTTTCCTATCCAAGGACCAAACGTTAAATCAATCCAGGAACATTGAATCTAAACTGAATCAAAGTAAAGCTTAATTCTAATATATGGCTCCAGAGAGATTTATCAATATTAGGCCGGATATATTTGACTAAAATGGATGTGTTTATCCAGATGTATATACCCAGCGTATTCCAATGCTGCTCCAAATCAACTCGTAAAATCTGTTAACCAAATCAATTTCAACTTTATCTGGAGGAACAGACCACACCATCTAAGAAAAATCACATATGGTGAAAGAAACAAGTGAAGGAGGGCTGAAAGTGATAGAGTCGGACTGCTTGAATGGGACATTGAAGGTGAACTGGTTGAAATCCTGGATCAAACCTCATCGTTCTTTCTGGTATTGTACTCCAAACTACTTATTCAACAAAGTCGGCGGCCTGAGTCTTCTGCTTATCTCTGACTTGGATATCAACAAGATTCCTGTCAAATGTTCAGAGTTCCATAAACAAATATTATTATACTGGAAAATGATATACGTACACAATTTCTCACCACACAGTATAATAGTTTGGAACAATCGATATGTACTGCATGGCAACAAACCTCTGTTTTACAAGGAATGCTTTGAGAAAGGTATATGGTCAATAATTGACTTGATGGATGACACTGGCAGTCCTCTGGACAATGAGCAGTTCTGTACTACACACAGATTCAAGCCTCCCATATTAGAGTTGCTAAAGTTACGAAACGCACTGCCTCGACAATTTGTATTCCTGACCAAAAATATAATGACGCACCGAACCGTACAACCACAGTTACCCCGACTATCACTCCAGGGAATCTCAATTGTGGACAGAAAGCGCAGCAACTCCTTTATTAGGAAATGTTTCACAGGAAACTTATTCCCTGGACGTCAAAAAAAAAAAAAAGGATATTTTAAATAAATTTGATGAGGAATCGATTGCCACGCTGCGAACTATGTATCTGACTCTACCCATACCCCCAAGGCAAAAGAGACCCACTTCAAAATTATGACTGACATCTACCCATCTAAGGAATTATCGAGGGTACGCTTTAATTTTGAAGATAATATTTGTACATTTTTTGAAGACAACATTGAAACCACTGACCATATATTTTTTCTCCTTCTCATTCCATCGTCACCAGTTTCCTTCTCAAAAGATGATATAACATTCTGTTTACTTATAAGCAACATAACAGATGAACTCTGTGTCAATGTTCTTTTAGGCCTGGCCAAGTTCTTCATTCACAAGAACAGAATGCAAAAATGCTCCCCAAATTTTAATGTCTTCATAAACGATTTTGAAATATAAAAAAAAAAAAAAAAATCCTTAAAACTTATGGAAAAATCCGAAAACAAAAAAATATAGTTACCCATGTCCGAGGTTCCTTTTTTTTTTGGTAAAAAAAAAAAAAAAAACAAAAAAAACAACTTGATTACATGTTACATTCCCCTTGCAATTTTTTTTTTTTTTTTTCGTTTTAATTTCTTATTTGTCTATCTATTGATTTAATTACTTCCTTTTAATTTCTTTTTTTGTCTCGCACTGTAAATTTCTCACAAACCTGTAACACTATTAACTTCTCATTACATACAGAACAAATGTCCTGATGTCCGTTGCTTCCTCATCCCTGGTTGTTTCATTGACATTCAGTTCTACCTTGCTATGTTTATTTGTACATTTGTATATTTGGGTGTACTATTTATGTTCAATTAAAAACAGTTTGATGTCTGAGATTCCTTGTGAACCGCCAACTTAATTACATGTTATATTCCCCTCACAATTTTTTTTTTTCGTTTTTAATTTTATTTTTCTATCTATTTATTTAATTATATCCTTCTAATTTTCTTTTTTTGTCTAGCATTAAAAATTTCTCGCAAACCGTTAACACTATTAACTTCTGATTACTTACAGCACGATTGCGCTTATGCCCCCCCACCCATCCCGCTTTTTCCGTACGGAGGCAGACACTGAGATCGAAAGCAAATGGGTGTCATTGAAATGCAGTAACAGGGTGATAACAGCCGTGTTCGAAGTGTGTAGGGGCTTATAGGAGAGCAGAAGCACGTCACGCAATTCACCTGAGTTCGGAGGATCGGGAGTACCAGGGCCCATAGCGGAGAAGCGGAAGAGCGGAGTTATGTGTCTCTTCTCAAAGGCGGGGAAGCTGGGGGGCAGCAGGACCCCTTAGACCGGCTAAGGTGAGCCTACTCCGGACAGAGATCACCCGGAGTTATGACTGGAGCTCCCGGACCTCTGGGCACACACATATGTGAATGACTGGATGAGCTAATGTTGGTTTGGTTGTGGATACGTTTCGGCCAATGCTATCAGCACAGCGATGATGAGTTCAGGTGTGTCTGTGTGTGTTTGTGTGTTTGTGTGTGTGTGTGTGTGTGTGTGTGTGTGTGCGTGTGTTTGTGTGTGTGTGAGAGTTTGTTTTTGTGGGTTGGGGGGGGTTCCCGCGGACACGGAGTACCAGGGCCTGGAGCGGATGAGGTGAGGAGCGGAGGAGAGCAGAAGCCCGGACCGTGATTCGCTTGTGTCCAGCGGCTCGGGAGTTCCAGGGCCCGAAACGGAGGAGCGGAGGAGCGGAGGAGCGGAGGAGCGGAGGAGCGGAGGAGCGGAGGACAGCAAAACCCCTTTCTGCAATTCGCCTGAGTCCGGCGGATCGGTAGTACCTGGTTCCGCAGCGGATGAGCGGAGGAGTGGAGGAGATGTTTCTCTTCTCAGAGGCGGCGAGGGGGGGGGGGGGCAGGACCCCTTACCCTTATCCCCCCCGGACGTTTGAGTGGAGCTCCCGGACCTCCGGGCACGCACATGCGAATGACTGGATCACAGGGAGTGCCAGGGCCTGGAGCGGATGAGCAGAGGAGAGGCGGAGGGCAGAAGCCCGGCCCTGTTCAAGAGTTCCAGGGTCCAAAGCGGGGGAGCGAAGAAGCGGAGGAGGGGAGGAGAGCAGAAGAGCAAAAAACTGGCCCGGAATTCACCGAAGTCCCGCGGATCGGGAGTTCCAGGGCCCGGAGCGGAAGAGCGGAGGAGCGGAGGAGAGGAGGAGCGGAGCAAAGCTAAGCCCGTCTTAACAACAAGGAAATTACAGATGAGGCTATAATTTCTAATGAAAACTTTAAATTCTATAGCCACGTATACACTTCGACATTGTCAAAAAGCGATTGTGACTCCTTTCCATTAAATATTCCTCAATATATCCCAAAAATAAACAACAAACAATATATGTTTGTTTATATATGTTTATATATAAACAACAAAAAATATACAGTTTGATGTCTGAGATTCCTTGTGAATCGCCAACTTAATTACATGTCGTATTCCCCTTGCATTTTTTTTTTTTGGTTTTAATTTCATTTGTCTATCTATTTATCTAATTATTTCCTTTTAATTTCGTTTTTTGTCTAGCACTGTAAATTTCTCACAAACCTGTAACACTATTAACTTCTCATTACATACAGAACAAATGTCCTCATGTCCGTTGCTTCCTCATGCCTGGTTGTTTCATTGACATTCAGTTCTACCTTGCTATGTTTATTTGTACATTTGTATATTTGGGTGTACTATTTATGTTCAATTAAAAACAGTTTGATGTCTGAGATTCCCTGTGAACCGCCAACTTAATTACATGTTATATTCCCCTCACAATTTTTTTTTTTTCGTTTTTAATTTTATTTTTCTATCTATTTATTTAATTATATCCTTTTAATTTTTTTTTTTTGTCTAGCATTAAAAATTTCTCGCAAACCGTTAACACTATTAACTTCTGATTACTTACAGCACGAATGCGCTTATGCCCCCCCACCCCCCACCCCCCCGCTTTTTCCGTACGGTGGCAGACACTGAGATCGAAAGCAAATGGGTGTCATTGAAATGCAGTAACAGGGTGATAACAGCCGTGTTCGAAGTGTGTAGGGGCTTATAGTAGAGCAGAAGCACGTCACGCAATTCACCTGAGTTCGGAGGATCGGGAGTACCAGGGCCCATAGCGGAGAAGCGGAAGAGCGGAGTTATGTGTCTCTTCTCAAAGGCCGGGAAGCTGGGGGGCAGCAGGACCCCTTAGAGCGGCTAATGTGAGCCTTCTCCGGACATAGATCACCCGGACTTATGACTGGAGCTCCCGGACCTCTGGGCACACACATATGTGAATGAGTGGATGAGCTAATGTTGGTTTGGTTGTGGAAACGTTTCGGCCAATGCTATTAGCACAGCTATGATGAGTTCAGGTGTGTCTGTGTGTGTTTGTGTGTTTGTGTGTGTGTGTGTGTGTGTGTGTGTGCGTGTGTTTGTGTGTGTGTGAGAGTTTGTTTTTGTGGGTTGGGGGGGGTTCCCGCGGACACGGAGTACCAGGGCCTGGAGCGGATGAGGTGAGGAGCGGAGGAGAGCAGAAGCCCGGACCGTGATTCGCTTGTGTCCAGCGGTTCGGGAGTTCCAGGGCCCGAAACGGAGGAGCGGAGGAGCGGAGGAGCGGAGGAGCGGAGGAGCGGAGGAGCGGAGGACAGCAAAACCCCTTTCTGCAATTCGCCTGAGTCCGGCGGATCGGTAGTACCTGGTTCCGCAGCGGATGAGCGGAGGAGTGGAGGAGATGTTTCTCTTCTCAGAGGCGGCGAGGGGGGGGGGGCAGGACCCCTTACCCTTATCCCCCCCGGACGTTTGAGTGGAGCTCCCGGACCTCCGGGCACGCACATGCGAATGACTGGATCACAGGGAGTGCCAGGGCCTGGAGCGGATGAGCAGAGGAGAGGCGGAGGGCAGAAGCCCGGCCCTGTTCAAGAGTTCCAGGGTCCAAAGCGGGGGAGCGAAGAAGCGGAGGAGGGGAGGAGAGCAGAAGAGCAAAAAACTGGCCCGGAATTCACCGAAGTCCCGCGGATCGGGAGTTCCAGGGCCCGGAGCGGAAGAGCGGAGGAGCGGAGGAGAGGAGGAGCGGAGCAAAGCTAAGCCCGTCTTAACAACAAGGAAATTACAGATGAGGCTATAATTTCTAATGAAAACTTTAAATTCTATAGCCACCTATACACTTCGACATTGTCAAAAAGCGATTGTGACTCCTTTCCATTAAATATTCCTCAATATATCCCAAAAATAAACAACAAACAATATATGTTTGTTTATATATGTTTATATATAAACAACAAAAAATATACAGTTTGATGTCTGAGATTCCTTGTGAATCGCCAACTTAATTACATGTCGTATTCCCCTTGCATTTTTTTTTTTTGGTTTTAATTTCATTTGTCTATCTATTTATCTAATTATTTCCTTTTAATTTCGTTTTTTGTCTAGCACTGTAAATTTCTCACAAACCTGTAACACTATTAACTTCTCATTACATACAGAACAAATGTCCTCATGTCCGTTGCTTCCTCATGCCTGGTTGTTTCATTGACATTCAGTTCTACCTTGCTATGTTTATTTGTACATTTGTATATTTGGGTGTACTATTTATGTTCAATTAAAAACAGTTTGATGTCTGAGATTCCCTGTGAACCGCCAACTTAATTACATGTTATATTCCCCTCACAATTTTTTTTTTTTCGTTTTTAATTTTATTTTTCTATCTATTTATTTAATTATATCCTTTTAATTTTCTTTTTTTGTCTAGCATTAAAAATTTCTCGCAAACCGTTAACACTATTAACTTCTGATTACTTACAGCACGAATGCGCTTATGCCCCCCCACCCCCCACCCCCCCGCTTTTTCCGTACGGTGGCAGACACTGAGATCGAAAGCAAATGGGTGTCATTGAAATGCAGTAACAGGGTGATAACAGCCGTGTTCGAAGTGTGTAGGGGCTTATAGTAGAGCAGAAGCACGTCACGCAATTCACCTGAGTTCGGAGGATCGGGAGTACCAGGGCCCATAGCGGAGAAGCGGAAGAGCGGAGTTATGTGTCTCTTCTCAAAGGCCGGGAAGCTGGGGGGCAGCAGGACCCCTTAGAGCGGCTAATGTGAGCCTTCTCCGGACATAGATCACCCGGACTTATGACTGGAGCTCCCGGACCTCTGGGCACACACATATGTGAATGAGTGGATGAGCTAATGTTGGTTTGGTTGTGGAAACGTTTCGGCCAATGCTATTAGCACAGCTATGATGAGTTCAGGTGTGTCTGTGTGTGTTTGTGTGTTTGTGTGTGTGTGTGTGTGTGTGTGTGTGCGTGTGTTTGTGTGTGTGTGAGAGTTTGTTTTTGTGGGTTGGGGGGGGTTCCCGCGGACACGGAGTACCAGGGCCTGGAGCGGATGAGGTGAGGAGCGGAGGAGAGCAGAAGCCCGGACCGTGATTCGCTTGTGTCCAGCGGTTCGGGAGTTCCAGGGCCCGAAACGGAGGAGCGGAGGAGCGGAGGACGGCAAAACCCCTTTCTGCAATTCGCCTGAGTCCGGCGGATCGGTAATACCTGGTTCCGCAGCGGAGGAGCGGAGGAGTGGAGGAGATGTTTCTCTTCTCAGAGGCGGCGAGGAGGGGGGGAGAGGGACAGGACCCCTTACCCTTACCCCCCCCGGACGTTTGAGTGGAGCTCCCGGACCTCCGGGCACGCACATGCGAATGACTGGATCACAGGGAGTGCCAGGGCCTGGAGCGGATGAGCAGAGGAGAGGCGGAGGGCAGAAGCCCGGCCCTGTTCAAGAGTTCCAGGGTCCAAAGCGGGGGAGCGAAGAAGCGGAGGAGGGGAGGAGAGCAGAAGAGCAAAAAAACTGGCCCGGAATTCACCGAAGTCCCGCGGATCGGGAGTTCCAGGGCCCGGAGCGGAAGAGCGGAGGAGAGGAGGAGCGGAGCAAAGCGGAAGCCCGTCTTAACAACAAGGAAATTACAGATGAGGCTATCATTTCCAATGAAAACTTTAAATTCTATAGCCACCTATACACTTCGACATTGTCAAAAAGCGATTGTGACTCCTTTCCATTAAATATTCCTCAATATATCCCAAAAATAAACAACAAACAATATATGTTTGTTTATATATGTTTATATATAAACAACAAAAAATATACAGTTTGATGTCTGAGATTCCTTGTGAATCGCCAACTTAATTACATGTCGTATTCCCCTTGCATTTTTTTTTTTCGGTTTTAATTTCATTGGTCTATCTATTTATTTAATTATTTCCTTTTAATTTCTTTTTTTGTCTAGCAATGTAAATTTCTCACAAACCGTTAACACTATTAACTTCTGATTACATACAGAACGAATGTCCTTATGTCCTTTTCTTCTTCATGCCTGGTTGTTTCATTGACATTCAGTTCTACCTTGCCATGTTTATTTGTACATTTGCGTGTACTATTTATGTTCAATTAAAAAAAAAAAAAAAAAAAGAATGAGAGGCTGAGAAAATCTCCATGTCTCTCTCTCTCCCCCCTTAATGCCCCCCCGCTTTTTCCGTACGTTGGCAGACAATGAGATCAAAAGCAAATGGGTGTCATCGTAATGCAGTAACAGGGTGATAAAGGCCATGTTAGAAGTGTGTATGGGCTTATTTTACAGGCTTTCCCCTGGTACTCCATGGATTACCAGGGGCGTTTCTGCCGTGAAGCTGAAAGGAGCTGTTTCGGTGTTCCTGTTTATAAATCCACTCAGCAATGAGGTGAAAAGCACATCGGTATCGATATAATTCGGTAACAGGGCGATAACATCCATGTATTCCGCTCTGGGCCCTGGTACTCCTCGG
>NW_028234033.1:210000-215000 GCF_037954325.1 Fistularia commersonii
GTTGCCCCATCTCACCCTATTTATTTATAATTGCTACCGAAATGCTAGCCGTTTATGTTGAAAAGAGCAACGATATCCAAAAGTTAGACGTGCTGGGGACTGAAATTGTTATTAGCCTGCTGGCAGATGACACAACCTTAGTTTTGAAAAATGAACATCAAGTCCCAATAAGTGCCGAAAACAACCAAAACATTCTCCAAGGCTTCAGGATTGTCATTAAACTTAAAGAAATGCAAACTTCTTGCGCTGCATGACTCGCCACTAAAGGAAATCAGCGATGTTTCCATGAAATCAGAAATAAAATACTTGAGCATTTTCCTATCCAAGGACCAAACGTTAAATCAATCCAGGAACATTGAATCTAAACTGAATCAAAGTAAAGCTTAATTCTAATATATGGCTCCAGAGAGATTTATCAATATTAGGCCGGATATATTTGACTAAAATGGATGTGTTTATCCAGATGTATATACCCAGCGTATTCCAATGCTGCTCCAAATCAACTCGTAAAATCTGTTAACCAAATCAATTTCAACTTTATCTGGAGGAACAGACCACACCATCTAAGAAAAATCACATATGGTGAAAGAAACAAGTGAAGGAGGGCTGAAAGTGATAGAGTCGGACTGCTTGAATGGGACATTGAAGGTGAACTGGTTGAAATCCTGGATCAAACCTCATCGTTCTTTCTGGTATTGTACTCCAAACTACTTATTCAACAAAGTCGGCGGCCTGAGTCTTCTGCTTATCTCTGACTTGGATATCAACAAGATTCCTGTCAAATGTTCAGAGTTCCATAAACAAATATTATTATACTGGAAAATGATATACGTACACAATTTCTCACCACACAGTATAATAGTTTGGAACAATCGATATGTACTGCATGGCAACAAACCTCTGTTTTACAAGGAATGCTTTGAGAAAGGTATATGGTCGATAATTGACTTGATGGATGACACTGGCAGTCCTCTGGACAATGAGCAGTTCTGTACTACACACAGATTCAAGCCTCCCATATTAGAGTTGCTAAAGTTACGAAACGCACTGCCTCGACAATTTGTATTCCTGACCAAAAATATAATGACGCACCGAACCGTACAACCACAGTTACCCCGACTATCACTCCAGGGAATCTCAATTGTGGACAAAAAGCGCGGCAACTCCTTTATTAGGAAATGTTTCACAGGAAACTTATTCCCTGGACGTCAAAAAAAAAAAAAAGGATATTTTAAATAAATTTGATGAGGAATCGATTGCCACGCTGCGAACCATGTATCTGACTCTACCCATACCCCCAAGGCAAAAGAGACCCACTTCAAAATTATGACTGACATCTACCCATCTAAGGAATTATCGAGGGTACGCTTTAATTTTGAAGATAATATTTGTACATTTTGTGAAGACAACATTGAAACCACTGACCATATATTTTTTCTCCTTCTCATTCCATCGTCACCAGTTTCCTTCTCAAAAGATGATATAACATTCTGTTTACTTATAAGCAACATAACAGATGAACTCTGTGTCAATGTTCTTTTAGGCCTGGCCAAGTTCTTCATTCACAAGAACAGAATGCAAAAATGCTCCCCAAATTTTAATGTCTTCATAAACGATTTTGAAATATAAAAAAAAAAAAAAAAATCCTTAAAACTTATGGAAAAATCCGAAAACAAAAAAATATAGTTACCCATGTCCGAGGTTCCTTTTTTTTTTGGTAAAAAAAAAAAAAAAAAACAAAAAAACCAACTTGATTACATGTTACATTCCCCTTGCAATTTTTTTTTTTTTTTTTCGTTTTAATTTCTTATTTGTCTATCTATTGATTTAATTACTTCCTTTTAATTTCTTTTTTTGTCTCGCACTGTAAATTTCTCACAAACCTGTAACACTATTAACTTCTCATTACATACAGAACAAATGTCCTGATGTCCGTTGCTTCCTCATCCCTGGTTGTTTCATTGACATTCAGTTCTACCTTGCTATGTTTATTTGTACATTTGTATATTTGGGTGTACTATTTATGTTCAATTAAAAACAGTTTGATGTCTGAGATTCCTTGTGAACCGCCAACTTAATTACATGTTATATTCCCCTCACAATTTTTTTTTTTCGTTTTTAATTTTATTTTTCTATCTATTTATTTAATTATATCCTTCTAATTTTCTTTTTTTGTCTAGCATTAAAAATTTCTCGCAAACCGTTAACACTATTAACTTCTGATTACTTACAGCACGATTGCGCTTATGCCCCCCCACCCATCCCGCTTTTTCCGTACGGAGGCAGACACTGAGATCGAAAGCAAATGGGTGTCATTGAAATGCAGTAACAGGGTGATAACAGCCGTGTTCGAAGTGTGTAGGGGCTTATAGGAGAGCAGAAGCACGTCACGCAATTCACCTGAGTTCGGAGGATCGGGAGTACCAGGGCCCATAGCGGAGAAGCGGAAGAGCGGAGTTATGTGTCTCTTCTCAAAGGCGGGGAAGCTGGGGGGCAGCAGGACCCCTTAGACCGGCTAAGGTGAGCCTACTCCGGACAGAGATCACCCGGAGTTATGACTGGAGCTCCCGGACCTCTGGGCACACACATATGTGAATGAGTGGATGAGCTAATGTTGGTTTGGTTGTGGATACGTTTCGGCCAATGCTATCAGCACAGCGATGATGAGTTCAGGTGTGTCTGTGTGTGTTTGTGTGTTTGTGTGTGTGTATGTGTGTGTGTGTGTGTGTGTGCGTGTGTTTGTGTGTGTGTGAGAGTTTGTTTTTGTGGGTTGGGGGGGGTTCCCGCGGACACGGAGTACCAGGGCCTGGAGCGGATGAGGTGAGGAGCGGAGGAGAGCAGAAGCCCGGACCGTGATTCGCTTGTGTCCAGCGGTTCGGGAGTTCCAGGGCCCGAAACGGAGGAGCGGAGGAGCGGAGGAGCGGAGGAGCGGAGGAGCGGAGGAGCGGAGGACAGCAAAACCCCTTTCTGCAATTCGCCTGAGTCCGGCGGATCGGTAGTACCTGGTTCCGCAGCGGATGAGCGGAGGAGTGGAGGAGATGTTTCTCTTCTCAGAGGCGGCGAGGGGGGGGGGGCAGGACCCCTTACCCTTATCCCCCCCGGACGTTTGAGTGGAGCTCCCGGACCTCCGGGCACGCACATGCGAATGACTGGATCACAGGGAGTGCCAGGGCCTGGAGCGGATGAGCAGAGGAGAGGCGGAGGGCAGAAGCCCGGCCCTGTTCAAGAGTTCCAGGGTCCAAAGCGGGGGAGCGAAGAAGCGGAGGAGGGGAGGAGAGCAGAAGAGCAAAAAACTGGCCCGGAATTCACCGAAGTCCCGCGGATCGGGAGTTCCAGGGCCCGGAGCGGAAGAGCGGAGGAGCGGAGGAGAGGAGGAGCGGAGCAAAGCTAAGCCCGTCTTAACAACAAGGAAATTACAGATGAGGCTATAATTTCTAATGAAAACTTTAAATTCTATAGCCACGTATACACTTCGACATTGTCAAAAAGCGATTGTGACTCCTTTCCATTAAATATTCCTCAATATATCCCAAAAATAAACAACAAACAATATATGTTTGTTTATATATGTTTATATATAAACAACAAAAAATATACAGTTTGATGTCTGAGATTCCTTGTGAATCGCCAACTTAATTACATGTCGTATTCCCCTTGCATTTTTTTTTTTTGGTTTTAATTTCATTTGTCTATCTATTTATCTAATTATTTCCTTTTAATTTCGTTTTTTGTCTAGCACTGTAAATTTCTCACAAACCTGTAACACTATTAACTTCTCATTACATACAGAACAAATGTCCTCATGTCCGTTGCTTCCTCATGCCTGGTTGTTTCATTGACATTCAGTTCTACCTTGCTATGTTTATTTGTACATTTGTATATTTGGGTGTACTATTTATGTTCAATTAAAAACAGTTTGATGTCTGAGATTCCCTGTGAACCGCCAACTTAATTACATGTTATATTCCCCTCACAATTTTTTTTTTTTCGTTTTTAATTTTATTTTTCTATCTATTTATTTAATTATATCCTTTTAATTTTCTTTTTTTGTCTAGCATTAAAAATTTCTCGCAAACCGTTAACACTATTAACTTCTGATTACTTACAGCACGAATGCGCTTATGCCCCCCCACCCCCCACCCCCCCGCTTTTTCCGTACGGTGGCAGACACTGAGATCGAAAGCAAATGGGTGTCATTGAAATGCAGTAACAGGGTGATAACAGCCGTGTTCGAAGTGTGTAGGGGCTTATAGTAGAGCAGAAGCACGTCACGCAATTCACCTGAGTTCGGAGGATCGGGAGTACCAGGGCCCATAGCGGAGAAGCGGAAGAGCGGAGTTATGTGTCTCTTCTCAAAGGCCGGGAAGCTGGGGGGCAGCAGGACCCCTTAGAGCGGCTAATGTGAGCCTTCTCCGGACATAGATCACCCGGACTTATGACTGGAGCTCCCGGACCTCTGGGCACACACATATGTGAATGAGTGGATGAGCTAATGTTGGTTTGGTTGTGGAAACGTTTCGGCCAATGCTATTAGCACAGCTATGATGAGTTCAGGTGTGTCTGTGTGTGTTTGTGTGTTTGTGTGTGTGTGTGTGTGTGTGTGTGTGCGTGTGTTTGTGTGTGTGTGAGAGTTTGTTTTTGTGGGTTGGGGGGGGTTCCCGCGGACACGGAGTACCAGGGCCTGGAGCGGATGAGGTGAGGAGCGGAGGAGAGCAGAAGCCCGGACCGTGATTCGCTTGTGTCCAGCGGTTCGGGAGTTCCAGGGCCCGAAACGGAGGAGCGGAGGAGCGGAGGACGGCAAAACCCCTTTCTGCAATTCGCCTGAGTCCGGCGGATCGGTAATACCTGGTTCCGCAGCGGAGGAGCGGAGGAGTGGAGGAGATGTTTCTCTTCTCAGAGGCGGCGAGGAGGGGGGGAGAGGGACAGGACCCCTTACCCTTACCCCCCCCGGACGTTTGAGTGGAGCTCCCGGACCTCCGGGCACGCACATGCGAATGACT
>NW_028234033.1:227500-252500 GCF_037954325.1 Fistularia commersonii
TAAAATACTTGAGCATTTTCCTATCCAAGGACCAAACGTTAAATCAATCCAGGAACATTGAATCTAAACTGAATCAAAGTAAAGCTTAATTCTAATATATGGCTCCAGAGAGATTTATCAATATTAGGCCGGATATATTTGACTAAAATGGATGTGTTTATCCAGATGTATATACCCAGCGTATTCCAATGCTGCTCCAAATCAACTCGTAAAATCTGTTAACCAAATCAATTTCAACTTTATCTGGAGGAACAGACCACACCATCTAAGAAAAATCACATATGGTGAAAGAAACAAGTGAAGGAGGGCTGAAAGTGATAGAGTCGGACTGCTTGAATGGGACATTGAAGGTGAACTGGTTGAAATCCTGGATCAAACCTCATCGTTCTTTCTGGTATTGTACTCCAAACTACTTATTCAACAAAGTCGGCGGCCTGAGTCTTCTGCTTATCTCTGACTTGGATATCAACAAGATTCCTGTCAAATGTTCAGAGTTCCATAAACAAATATTATTATACTGGAAAATGATATACGTACACAATTTCTCACCACACAGTATAATAGTTTGGAACAATCGATATGTACTGCATGGCAACAAACCTCTGTTTTACAAGGAATGCTTTGAGAAAGGTATATGGTCGATAATTGACTTGATGGATGACACTGGCAGTCCTCTGGACAATGAGCAGTTCTGTACTACACACAGATTCAAGCCTCCCATATTAGAGTTGCTAAAGTTACGAAACGCACTGCCTCGACAATTTGTATTCCTGACCAAAAATATAATGACGCACCGAACCGTACAACCACAGTTACCCCGACTATCACTCCAGGGAATCTCAATTGTGGACAGAAAGCGCGGCAACTCCTTTATTAGGAAATGTTTCACAGGAAAATTATTCCCTGGACGTCAAAAAAAAAAAAAAAGGATATTTTAAATAAATTTGATGAGGAATCGATTGCCACGCTGCGAACCATGTATCTGACTCTACCCATACCCCCAAGGCAAAAGAGACCCACTTCAAAATTATGACTGACATCTACCCATCTAAGGAATTATCGAGGGTACGCTTTAATTTTGAAGATAATATTTGTACATTTTGTGAAGACAACATTGAAACCACTGACCATATATTTTTTCTCCTTCTCATTCCATCGTCACCAGTTTCCTTCTCAAAAGATGATATAACATTCTGTTTACTTATAAGCAACATAACAGATGAACTCTGTGTCAATGTTCTTTTAGGCCTGGCCAAGTTCTTCATTCACAAGAACAGAATGCAAAAATGCTCCCCAAATTTTAATGTCTTCATAAACGATTTTGAAATATAAAAAAAAAAAAAAAAAAATCCTTAAAACTTATGGAAAAATCCAAAAACTAAAAAATATAGTTACCCATGTCCGAGGTTCCTTTTTTTTTTGGTAAAAAAAAAAAAACAAAAAAAAAAAAACCAACTTGATTACATGTTACATTCCCCTTGCAATTTTTTTTTTTTTTTTCGTTTTAATTTCTTATTTGTCTATCTATTGATTTAATTACTTCCTTTTAATTTCTTTTTTTGTCTCGCACTGTAAATTTCTCACAAACCTGTAACACTATTAACTTCTCATTACATACAGAACAAATGTCCTGATGTCCGTTGCTTCCTCATCCCTGGTTGTTTCATTGACATTCAGTTCTACCTTGCTATGTTTATTTGTACATTTGTATATTTGGGTGTACTATTTATGTTCAATTAAAAACAGTTTGATGTCTGAGATTCCTTGTGAACCGCCAACTTAATTACATGTTATATTCCCCTCACAATTTTTTTTTTTCGTTTTTAATTTTATTTTTCTATCTATTTATTTAATTATATCCTTTTAATTTTCTTTTTTTGTCTAGCATTAAAAATTTCTCGCAAACCGTTAACACTATTAACTTCTGATTACTTACAGCACGAATGCGCTTATGCCCCCCCACCCCCCGCTTTTTCCGTACGGTGGCAGACACTGAGATCGAAAGCAAATGGGTGTCATTGAAATGCAGTAACAGGGTGATAACAGCCGTGTTCGAAGTGTGTAGGGGCTTATAGGAGAGCAGAAGCACGTCACGCAATTCACCTGAGTTCGGAGGATCGGGAGTACCAGGGCCCATAGCGGAGAAGCGGAAGAGCGGAGTTATGTGTCTCTTCTCAAAGGCGGGGAAGCTGGGGGGCAGCAGGACCCCTTAGACCGGCTAATGTGAGCCTTCTCCGGACATAGATCACCCGGACTTATGACTGGAGCTCCCGGACCTCTGGGCACACACATATGTGAATGAGTGGATGAGCTAATGTTGGTTTGGTTGTGGATACGTTTCGGCCAATGCTATCAGCACAGCTATGATTATCCCCAGAACGTTGAGAACGAGCTCCCGGAACTCCAGACATGCGTATATAAAAGAGTGGAATTAAGGTGTGTGTGTGTGTGTGTGTGTGTGTTTGTGTGTGTGTGTGTGTGTGTGTATACGTGTGGGACAGAAGTAATGTTGGGGACAGAAATTGTTATTAGCCTGCTGGCGGATGACACAACCTTAGTTTTGAAAAATGAACATCAAGTCCCAATAAGTGCTGAAAAAAACCAAAACATTCTCCAAGGCTTCAGGATTGTCATTAAACTTAAAGAAATGCAAACTTCTTGCGCTGCATGACTCGCCACTAAAGGAAATCAGCGATGTTTCTATGAAATCAGAAATAAAATACTTGAGCATTTTCCTATCCAAGGACCAAACGTTAAATCAATCCAGGAACATTGAATCTAAACTGAATCAAAGTAAAGCTTAATTCTAATATATGGCTCCAGAGAGATTTATCAATATTAGGCCGGATATATTTGACTAAAATGGATGTGTTTATCCAGATGTATATACCCAGCGTATTCCAATGCTGCTCCAAATCAACTCGTAAAATCTGTTAACCAAATCAATTTCAACTTTATCTGGAGGAACAGACCACACCATCTAAGAAAAATCACATATGGTGAAAGAAACAAGTGAAGGAGGGCTGAAAGTGATAGAGTCGGACTGCTTGAATGGGACATTGAAGGTGAACTGGTTGAAATCCTGGATCAAACCTCATCGTTCTTTCTGGTATTGTACTCCAAACTACTTATTCAACAAAGTCGGCGGCCTGAGTCTTCTGCTTATCTCTGACTTGGATATCAACAAGATTCCTGTCAAATGTTCAGAGTTCCATAAACAAATATTATTATACTGGAAAATGATATACGTACACAATTTCTCACCACACAGTATAATAGTTTGGAACAATCGATATGTACTGCATGGCAACAAACCTCTGTTTTACAAGGAATGCTTTGAGAAAGGTATATGGTCGATAATTGACTTGATGGATGACACTGGCAGTCCTCTGGACAATGAGCAGTTCTGTACTACACACAGATTCAAGCCTCCCATATTAGAGTTGCTAAAGTTACGAAACGCACTGCCTCGACAATTTGTATTCCTGACCAAAAATATAATGACGCACCGAACCGTACAACCACAGTTACCCCGACTATCACTCCAGGGAATCTCAATTGTGGACAGAAAGCGCGGCAACTCCTTTATTAGGAAATGTTTCACAGGAAACTTATTCCCTGGACGTCAAAAAAAAAAAAAAGGATATTTTAAATAAATTTGATGAGGAATCGATTGCCACGCTGCGAACTATGTATCTGACTCTACCCATACCCCCAAGGCAAAAGAGACCCACTTCAAAATTATGACTGACATCTACCCATCTAAGGAATTATCGAGGGTACGCTTTAATTTTGAAGATAATATTTGTACATTTTGTGAAGACAACATTGAAACCACTGACCATATATTTTTTCTCCTTCTCATTCCATCGTCACCAGTTTCCTTCTCAAAAGATGATATAACATTCTGTTTACTTATAAGCAACATAACAGATGAACTCTGTGTCAATGTTCTTTTAGGCCTGGCCAAGTTCTTCATTCACAAGAACAGAATGCAAAAATGCTCCCCAAATTTTAATGTCTTCATAAACGATTTTGAAATATAAAAAAAAAAAAAAAAAAATCCTTAAAACTTATGGAAAAATCCGAAAACAAAAAAATATAGTTACCCATGTCCGAGGTTCCTTTTTTTTTTGGTAAAAAAAAAAAAAAAAACAAAAAAAACAACTTGATTACATGTTACATTCCCCTTGCAATTTTTTTTTTTTTTTTCGTTTTAATTTCTTATTTGTCTATCTATTGATTTAATTACTTCCTTTTAATTTCTTTTTTTGTCTCGCACTGTAAATTTCTCACAAACCTGTAACACTATTAACTTCTCATTACATACAGAACAAATGTCCTGATGTCCGTTGCTTCCTCATCCCTGGTTGTTTCATTGACATTCAGTTCTACCTTGCTATGTTTATTTGTACATTTGTATATTTGGGTGTACTATTTATGTTCAATTAAAAACAGTTTGATGTCTGAGATTCCTTGTGAACCGCCAACTTAATTACATGTTATATTCCCCTCACAATTTTTTTTTTTCGTTTTTAATTTTATTTTTCTATCTATTTATTTAATTATATCCTTCTAATTTTCTTTTTTTGTCTAGCATTAAAAATTTCTCGCAAACCGTTAACACTATTAACTTCTGATTACTTACACCACGAATGCGCTTATGCCCCCCCACCCATCCCGCTTTTTCCGTACGGAGGCAGACACTGAGATCGAAAGCAAATGGGTGTCATTGAAATGCAGTAACAGGGTGATAACAGCCGTGTTCGAAGTGTGTAGGGGCTTATAGGAGAGCAGAAGCACGTCACGCAATTCACCTGAGTTCGGAGGATCGGGAGTACCAGGGCCCATAGCGGAGAAGCGGAAGAGCGGAGTTATGTGTCTCTTCTCAAAGGCGGGGAAACTGGGGGGCAGCAGGACCCCTTAGACCGGCTAATGTGAGTCTTCTCCGGACATAGATCACCCGGACTTATGACTGGAGCTCCCGGACCTCTGGGCACACACATATGTGAATGAGTGGATGAGCTAATGTTGGTTTGGTTGTGGATACGTTTCGGCCAATGCTATCAGCACAGCTATGATTATCCCCAGAACGTTGAGAACGAGCTCCCGGAACTCCAGACATGCGTATATAAAAGAGTGGAATTAAGGTGTGTGTGTGTGTGTGTGTGTGTGTGTGTGTGTGTGTATACGTGTGGGACAGAAGTAATGTTGGGGACAGAAATTGTTATTAGCCTGCTGGCAGATGACACAACCTTAGTTTTGAAAAATGAACATCAAGTCCCAATAAGTGCTAAAAAAAACCAAAACATTCTCCAAGGCTTCAGGATTGTCATTAAACTTAAAGAAATGCAAACTTCTTGCGCTGCATGACTCGCCACTAAAGGAAATCAGCGATGTTTCTATGAAATCAGAAATAAAATACTTGAGCATTTTCCTATCCAAGGACCAAACGTTAAATCAATCCAGGAACATTGAATCTAAACTGAATCAAAGTAAAGCTTAATTCTAATATATGGCTCCAGAGAGATTTATCAATATTAGGCCGGATATATTTGACTAAAATGGATGTGTTTATCCAGATGTATATACCCAGCGTATTCCAATGCTGCTCCAAATCAACTCGTAAAATCTGTTAACCAAATCAATTTCAACTTTATCTGGAGGAACAGACCACACCATCTAAGAAAAATCACATATGGTGAAAGAAACAAGTGAAGGAGGGCTGAAAGTGATAGAGTTGGACTGCTTGAATGGGACATTGAAGGTGAACTGGTTGAAATCCTGGATCAAACCTCATCGTTCTTTCTGGTATTTTACTCCAAACTACTTATTCAACAAAGTCGGCGGCCTGAGTCTTCTGCTTATCTCTGACTTGGATATCAACAAGATTCCTGTCAAATGTTCAGAGTTCCATAAACAAATATTATTATACTGGAAAATGATATACGTACACAATTTCTCACCACACAGTATAATAGTTTGGAACAATCGATATGTACTGCATGGCAACAAACCTCTGTTTTACAAGGAATGCTTTGAGAAAGGTATATGGTCGATAATTGACTTGATGGATGACACTGGCAGTCCTCTGGACAATGAGCAGTTCTGTACTACACACAGATTCAAGCCTCCCATATTAGAGTTGCTAAAGTTACGAAACGCACTGCCTCGACAATTTGTATTCCTGACCAAAAATATAATGACGCACCGAACCGTACAACCACAGTTACCCCGACTATCACTCCAGGGAATCTCAATTGTGGACAGAAAGCGCAGCAACTCCTTTATTAGGAAATGTTTCACAGGAAACTTATTCCCTGGACGTCAAAAAAAAAAAAAAGGATATTTTAAATAAATTTGATGAGGAATCGATTGCCACGCTGCGAACTATGTATCTGACTCTACCCATACCCCCAAGGCAAAAGAGACCCACTTCAAAATTATGACTGACATCTACCCATCTAAGGAATTATCGAGGGTACGCTTTAATTTTGAAGATAATATTTGTACATTTTGTGAAGACAACATTGAAACCACTGACCATATATTTTTTCTCCTTCTCATTCCATCGTCACCAGTTTCCTTCTCAAAAGATGATATAACATTCTGTTTACTTATAAGCAACATAACAGATGAACTCTGTGTCAATGTTCTTTTAGGCCTGGCCAAGTTCTTCATTCACAAGAACAGAATGCAAAAATGCTCCCCAAATTTTAATGTCTTCATAAACGATTTTGAAATATAAAAAAAAAAAAAAAAATCCTTAAAACTTATGGAAAAATCCGAAAACAAAAAAATATAGTTACCCATGTCCGAGGTTCCTTTTTTTTTTGGTAAAAAAAAAAAAAAAAACAAAAAAAACAACTTGATTACATGTTACATTCCCCTTGCAATTTTTTTTTTTTTTTCGTTTTAATTTCTTATTTGTCTATCTATTGATTTAATTACTTCCTTTTAATTTCTTTTTTTGTCTCGCACTGTAAATTTCTCACAAACCTGTAACACTATTAACTTCTCATTACATACAGAACAAATGTCCTGATGTCCGTTGCTTCCTCATCCCTGGTTGTTTCATTGACATTCAGTTCTACCTTGCTATGTTTATTTGTACATTTGTATATTTGGGTGTACTATTTATGTTCAATTAAAAACAGTTTGATGTCTGAGATTCCTTGTGAACCGCCAACTTAATTACATGTTATATTCCCCTCACAATTTTTTTTTTTCGTTTTTAATTTTATTTTTCTATCTATTTATTTAATTATATCCTTCTAATTTTCTTTTTTTGTCTAGCATTAAAAATTTCTCGCAAACCGTTAACACTATTAACTTCTGATTACTTACAGCACGATTGCGCTTATGCCCCCCCACCCATCCCGCTTTTTCCGTACGGAGGCAGACACTGAGATCGAAAGCAAATGGGTGTCATTGAAATGCAGTAACAGGGTGATAACAGCCGTGTTCGAAGTGTGTAGGGGCTTATAGGAGAGCAGAAGCACGTCACGCAATTCACCTGAGTTCGGAGGATCGGGAGTACCAGGGCCCATAGCGGAGAAGCGGAAGAGCGGAGTTATGTGTCTCTTCTCAAAGACGGGGAAGCTGGGGGGCAGCAGGACCCCTTAGACCGGCTAAGGTGAGCCTACTCCGGACAGAGATCACCCGGAGTTATGACTGGAGCTCCCGGACCTCTGGGCACACACATATGTGAATGAGTGGATGAGCTAATGTTGGTTTGGTTGTGGATACGTTTCGGCCAATGCTATCAGCACAGCTATGATTATCCCCAGAACGTTGAGAACGAGCTCCCGGAACTCCAGACATGCGTATATAAAAGAGTGGAATTAAGGTGTGTGTGTGTGTGTGTGTGTGTGTGTGTGTGTGTGTGTGTGTGTGTGTGTGTATACGTGTGGGACAGAAGTAATGTTGGGGACAGAAATTGTTATTAGCCTGCTGGCAGATGACACAACCTTAGTTTTGAAAAATGAACATCAAGTCCCAATAAGTGCTGAAAAAAACCAAAACATTCTCCAAGGCTTCAGGATTGTCATTAAACTTAAAGAAATGCAAACTTCTTGCGCTGCATGACTCGCCACTAAAGGAAATCAGCGATGTTTCTATGAAATCAGAAATAAAATACTTGAGCATTTTCCTATCCAAGGACCAAACGTTAAATCAATCCAGGAACATTGAATCTAAACTGAATCAAAGTAAAGCTTAATTCTAATATATGGCTCCAGAGAGATTTATCAATATTAGGCCGGATATATTTGACTAAAATGGATGTGTTTATCCAGATGTATATACCCAGCGTATTCCAATGCTGCTCCAAATCAACTCGTAAAATCTGTTAACCAAATCAATTTCAACTTTATCTGGAGGAACAGACCACACCATCTAAGAAAAATCACATATGGTGAAAGAAACAAGTGAAGGAGGGCTGAAAGTGATAGAGTCGGACTGCTTGAATGGGACATTGAAGGTGAACTGGTTGAAATCCTGGATCAAACCTCATCGTTCTTTCTGGTATTGTACTCCAAACTACTTATTCAACAAAGTCGGCGGCCTGAGTCTTCTGCTTATCTCTGACTTGGATATCAACAAGATTCCTGTCAAATGTTCAGAGTTCCATAAACAAATATTATTATACTGGAAAATGGTATACGTACACAATTTCTCACCACACAGTATAATAGTTTGGAACAATCGATATGTACTGCATGGCAACAAACCTCTGTTTTACAAGGAATGCTTTGAGAAAGGTATATGGTCGATAATTGACTTGATGGATGACACTGGCAGTCCTCTGGACAATGAGCAGTTCTGTACTACACACAGATTCAAGCCTCCCATATTAGAGTTGCTAAAGTTACGAAACGCACTGCCTCGACAATTTGTATTCCTGACCAAAAATATAATGACGCACCGAACCGTACAACCACAGTTACCCCGACTATCACTCCAGGGAATCTCAATTGTGGACAAAAAGCGCGGCAACTCCTTTATTAGGAAATGTTTCACAGGAAACTTATTCCCTGGACGTCAAAAAAAAAAAAAAGGATATTTTAAATAAATTTGATGAGGAATCGATTGCCACGCTGCGAACCATGTATCTGACTCTACCCATACCCCCAAGGCAAAAGAGACCCACTTCAAAATTATGACTGACATCTACCCATCTAAGGAATTATCGAGGGTACGCTTTAATTTTGAAGATAATATTTGTACATTTTGTGAAGACAACATTGAAACCACTGACCATATATTTTTTCTCCTTCTCATTCCATCGTCACCAGTTTCCTTCTCAAAAGATGATATAACATTCTGTTTACTTATAAGCAACATAACAGATGAACTCTGTGTCAATGTTCTTTTAGGCCTGGCCAAGTTCTTCATTCACAAGAACAGAATGCAAAAATGCTCCCCAAATTTTAATGTCTTCATAAACGATTTTGAAATATAAAAAAAAAAAAAAAAAAATCCTTAAAACTTATGGAAAAATCCAAAAACTAAAAAATATAGTTACCCATGTCCGAGGTTCCTTTTTTTTTTGGTAAAAAAAAAAACAAAAAAAAAAAAACAACTTGATTACATGTTACATTCCCCTTGCAATTTTTTTTTTTTTTTTTCGTTTTAATTTCTTATTTGTCTATCTATTGATTTAATTACTTCCTTTTAATTTCTTTTTTTGTCTCGCACTGTAAATTTCTCACAAACCTGTAACACTATTAACTTCTCATTACATACAGAACAAATGTCCTGATGTCCGTTGCTTCCTCATCCCTGGTTGTTTCATTGACATTCAGTTCTACCTTGCTATGTTTATTTGTACATCTGTATATTTGGGTGTACTATTTATGTTCAATTAAAAACAGTTTGATGTCTGAGATTCCTTGTGAACCGCCAACTTAATTACATGTTATATTCCCCTCACAATTTTTTTTTTTCGTTTTTAATTTTATTTTTCTATCTATTTATTTAATTATATCCTTTTAATTTTCTTTTTTTGTCTAGCATTAAAAATTTCTCGCAAACCGTTAACACTATTAACTTCTGATTACTTACACCACGAATGCGCTTATGCCCCCCCACCCATCCCGCTTTTTCCGTACGGAGGCAGACACTGAGATCGAAAGCAAATGGGTGTCATTGAAATGCAGTAACAGGGTGATAACAGCCGTGTTCGAAGTGTGTAGGGGCTTATAGGAGAGCAGAAGCACGTCACGCAATTCACCTGAGTTCGGAGGATCGGGAGTACCAGGGCCCATAGCGGAGAAGCGGAAGAGCGGAGTTATGTGTCTCTTCTCAAAGGCCGGGAAGCTGGGGGGCAGCAGGACCCCTTAGAGCGGCTAATGTGAGCCTTCTCCGGACATAGATCACCCGGACTTATGACTGGAGCTCCCGGACCTCCGGGCACACACATATGTGAATGAGTGGATGAGCTAATGTCGGTTTGGTTGTGGATACGTTTCGGCCAATGCTATCAGCACAGCTATGATTATCCCCAGAACGTTGAGAACGAGCTCCCGGAACTCCAGACATGCGTATATAAAAGAGTGGAATTAAGGTGTGTGTGTGTGTGTGTGTGTGTGTGTGTGTGTGTATACGTGTGGGACAGAAGTAATGTTGGGGACAGAAATTGTTATTAGCCTGCTGGCAGATGACACAACCTTAGTTTTGAAAAATGAACATCAAGTCCCAATAAGTGCTGAAAAAAACCAAAACATTCTCCAAGGCTTCAGGATTGTCATTAAACTTAAAGAAATGCAAACTTCTTGCGCTGCATGACTCGCCACTAAAGGAAATCAGCGATGTTTCTATGAAATCAGAAATAAAATACTTGAGCATTTTCCTATCCAAGGACCAAACGTTAAATCAATCCAGGAACATTGAATCTAAACTGAATCAAAGTAAAGCTTAATTCTAATATATGGCTCCAGAGAGATTTATCAATATTAGGCCGGATATATTTGACTAAAATGGATGTGTTTATCCAGATGTATATACCCAGCGTATTCCAATGCTGCTCCAAATCAACTCGTAAAATCTGTTAGCCAAATCAATTTCAACTTTATCTGGAGGAACAGACCACACCATCTAAGAAAAATCACATATGGTGAAAGAAACAAGTGAAGGAGGGCTGAAAGTGATAGAGTCGGACTGCTTGAATGGGACATTGAAGGTGAACTGGTTGAAATCCTGGATCAAACCTCATCGTTCTTTCTGGTATTGTACTCCAAACTACTTATTCAACAAAGTCGGCGGCCTGAGTCTTCTGCTTATCTCTGACTTGGATATCAACAAGATTCCTGTCAAATGTTCAGAGTTCCATAAACAAATATTATTATACTGGAAAATGATATACGTACACAATTTCTCACCACACAGTATAATAGTTTGGAACAATCGATATGTACTGCATGGCAACAAACCTCTGTTTTACAAGGAATGCTTTGAGAAAGGTATATGGTCGATAATTGACTTGATGGATGACACTGGCAGTCCTCTGGACAATGAGCAGTTCTGTACTACACACAGATTCAAGCCTCCCATATTAGAGTTGCTAAAGTTACGAAACGCACTGCCTCGACAATTTGTATTCCTGACCAAAAATATAATGACGCACCGAACCGTACAACCACAGTTACCCCGACTATCACTCCAGGGAATCTCAATTGTGGACAGAAAGCGCGGCAACTCCTTTATTAGGAAATGTTTCACAGGAAACTTATTCCCTGGACGTCAAAAAAAAAAAAAAGGATATTTTAAATAAATTTGATGAGGAATCGATTGCCACGCTGCGAACCATGTATCTGACTCTACCCATACCCCCAAGGCAAAAGAGACCCACTTCAAAATTATGACTGACATCTACCCATCTAAGGAATTATCGAGGGTACGCTTTAATTTTGAAGATAATATTTGTACATTTTGTGAAGACAACATTGAAACCACTGACCATATATTTTTTCTCCTTCTCATTCCATCGTCACCAGTTTCCTTCTCAAAAGATGATATAACATTCTGTTTACTTATAAGCAACATAACAGATGAACTCTGTGTCAATGTTCTTTTAGGCCTGGCCAAGTTCTTCATTCACAAGAACAGAATGCAAAAATGCTCCCCAAATTTTAATGTCTTCATAAACGATTTTGAAATATAAAAAAAAAAAAAAAAAAATCCTTAAAACTTATGGAAAAATCCAAAAACTAAAAAATATAGTTACCCATGTCCGAGGTTCCTTTTTTTTTTGGTAAAAAAAAAAAAACAAAAAAAAAAAAACAACTTGATTACATGTTACATTCCCCTTGCAATTTTTTTTTTTTTTTTTTCGTTTTAATTTCTTATTTGTCTATCTATTGATTTAATTACTTCCTTTTAATTTCTTTTTTTGTCTCGCACTGTAAATTTCTCACAAACCTGTAACACTATTAACTTCTCATTACATACAGAACAAATGTCCTGATGTCCGTTGCTTCCTCATCCCTGGTTGTTTCATTGACATTCAGTTCTACCTTGCTATGTTTATTTGTACATTTGTATATTTGGGTGTACTATTTATGTTCAATTAAAAACAGTTTGATGTCTGAGATTCCTTGTGAACCGCCAACTTAATTACATGTTATATTCCCCTCACAATTTTTTTTTTTCGTTTTTAATTTTATTTTTCTATCAATTTATTTAATTATATCCTTTTAAGTTTCTTTTTTTGTCTAGCATTAAAAATTTCTCGCAAACCGTTAACACTATTAACTTCTGATTACTTACAGCACGAATGCGCTTATGCCCCCCCACCCCCCGCTTTTTCCGTACGGTGGCAGACACTGAGATCGAAAGCAAATGGGTGTCATTGAAATGCAGTAACAGGGTGATAACAGCCGTGTTCGAAGTGTGTAGGGGCTTATAGGAGAGCAGAAGCACGTCACGCAATTCACCTGAGTTCGGAGGATCGGGAGTACCAGGGCCCATAGCGGAGAAGCGGAAGAGCGGAGTTATGTGTCTCTTCTCAAAGGCGGGGAAGCTGGGGGGCAGCAGGACCCCTTAGACCGGCTAATGTGAGCCTTCTCCGGACATAGATCACCCGGACTTATGACTGGAGCTCCCGGACCTCTGGGCACACACATATGTGAATGAGTGGATGAGCTAATGTTGGTTTGGTTGTGGATACGTTTCGGCCAATGCTATCAGCACAGCTATGATTATCCCCAGAACGTTGAGAACGAGCTCCCGGAACTCCAGACATGCGTATATAAAAGAGTGGAATTAAGGTGTGTGTGTGTGTGTGTGTGTGTGTTTGTGTGTGTGTGTGTGTGTGTGTATACGTGTGGGACAGAAGTAATGTTGGGGACAGAAATTGTTATTAGCCTGCCGGCGGATGACACAACCTTAGTTTTGAAAAATGAACATCAAGTCCCAATAAGTGCTGAAAAAAACCAAAACATTCTCCAAGGCTTCAGGATTGTCATTAAACTTAAAGAAATGCAAACTTCTTGCGCTGCATGACTCGCCACTAAAGGAAATCAGCGATGTTTCTATGAAATCAGAAATAAAATACTTGAGCATTTTCCTATCCAAGGACCAAACGTTAAATCAATCCAGGAACATTGAATCTAAACTGAATCAAAGTAAAGCTTAATTCTAATATATGGCTCCAGAGAGATTTATCAATATTAGGCCGGATATATTTGACTAAAATGGATGTGTTTATCCAGATGTATATACCCAGCGTATTCCAATGCTGCTCCAAATCAACTCGTAAAATCTGTTAACCAAATCAATTTCAACTTTATCTGGAGGAACAGACCACACCATCTAAGAAAAATCACATATGGTGAAAGAAACAAGTGAAGGAGGGCTGAAAGTGATAGAGTCGGACTGCTTGAATGGGACATTGAAGGTGAACTGGTTGAAATCCTGGATCAAACCTCATCGTTCTTTCTGGTATTGTACTCCAAACTACTTATTCAACAAAGTCGGCGGCCTGAGTCTTCTGCTTATCTCTGACTTGGATATCAACAAGATTCCTGTCAAATGTTCAGAGTTCCATAAACAAATATTATTATACTGGAAAATGATATACGTACACAATTTCTCACCACACAGTATAATAGTTTGGAACAATCGATATGTACTGCATGGCAACAAACCTCTGTTTTACAAGGAATGCTTTGAGAAAGGTATATGGTCGATAATTGACTTGATGGATGACACTGGCAGTCCTCTGGACAATGAGCAGTTCTGTACTACACACAGATTCAAGCCTCCCATATTAGAGTTGCTAAAGTTACGAAACGCACTGCCTCGACAATTTGTATTCCTGACCAAAAATATAATGACGCACCGAACCGTACAACCACAGTTACCCCGACTATCACTCCAGGGAATCTCAATTGTGGACAGAAAGCGCAGCAACTCCTTTATTAGGAAATGTTTCACAGGAAACTTATTCCCTGGACGTCAAAAAAAAAAAAAAGGATATTTTAAATAAATTTGATGAGGAATCGATTGCCACGCTGCGAACTATGTATCTGACTCTACCCATACCCCCAAGGCAAAAGAGACCCACTTCAAAATTATGACTGACATCTACCCATCTAAGGAATTATCGAGGGTACGCTTTAATTTTGAAGATAATATTTGTACATTTTGTGAAGACAACATTGAAACCACTGACCATATATTTTTTCTCCTTCTCATTCCATCGTCACCAGTTTCCTTCTCAAAAGATGATATAACATTCTGTTTACTTATAAGCAACATAACAGATGAACTCTGTGTCAATGTTCTTTTAGGCCTGGCCAAGTTCTTCATTCACAAGAACAGAATGCAAAAATGCTCCCCAAATTTTAATGTCTTCATAAACGATTTTGAAATATAAAAAAAAAAAAAAAAAAATCCTTAAAACTTATGGAAAAATCCAAAAACTAAAAAATATAGTTACCCATGTCCGAGGTTCCTTTTTTTTTTGGTAAAAAAAAAAAAAACAAAAAAAAAAAAACAACTTGATTACATGTTACATTCCCCTTGCAATTTTTTTTTTTTTTTTTTCGTTTTAATTTCTTATTTGTCTATCTATTGATTTAATTACTTCCTTTTAATTTCTTTTTTTGTCTCGCACTGTAAATTTCTCACAAACCTGTAACACTATTAACTTCTCATTACATACAGAACAAATGTCCTGATGTCCGTTGCTTCCTCATCCCTGGTTGTTTCATTGACATTCAGTTCTACCTTGCTATGTTTATTTGTACATTTGTATATTTGGGTGTACTATTTATGTTCAATTAAAAACAGTTTGATGTCTGAGATTCCTTGTGAACCGCCAACTTAATTACATGTTATATTCCCCTCACAATTTTTTTTTTTCGTTTTTAATTTTATTTTTCTATCTATTTATTTAATTATATCCTTTTAATTTTCTTTTTTTGTCTAGCATTAAAAATTTCTCGCAAACCGTTAACACTATTAACTTCTGATTACTTACAGCACGAATGCGCTTATGCCCCCCCACCCCCCGCTTTTTCCGTACGGTGGCAGACACTGAGATCGAAAGCAAATGGGTGTCATTGAAATGCAGTAACAGGGTGATAACAGCCGTGTTCGAAGTGTGTAGGGGCTTATAGGAGAGCAGAAGCACGTCACGCAATTCACCTGAGTTCGGAGGATCGGGAGTACCAGGGCCCATAGCGGAGAAGCGGAAGAGCGGAGTTATGTGTCTCTTCTCAAAGGCGGGGAAGCTGGGGGGCAGCAGGACCCCTTAGACCGGCTAATGTGAGCCTTCTCCGGACATAGATCACCCGGACTTATGACTGGAGCTCCCGGACCTCTGGGCACACACATATGTGAATGAGTGGATGAGCTAATGTTGGTTTGGTTGTGGATACGTTTCGGCCAATGCTATCAGCACAGCTATGATTATCCCCAGAACGTTGAGAACGAGCTCCCGGAACTCCAGACATGCGTATATAAAAGAGTGGAATTAAGGTGTGTGTGTGTGTGTGTGTGTGTGTTTGTGTGTGTGTGTGTGTGTGTGTATACGTGTGGGACAGAAGTAATGTTGGGGACAGAAATTGTTATTAGCCTGCCGGCGGATGACACAACCTTAGTTTTGAAAAATGAACATCAAGTCCCAATAAGTGCTGAAAAAAACCAAAACATTCTCCAAGGCTTCAGGATTGTCATTAAACTTAAAGAAATGCAAACTTCTTGCGCTGCATGACTCGCCACTAAAGGAAATCAGCGATGTTTCTATGAAATCAGAAATAAAATACTTGAGCATTTTCCTATCCAAGGACCAAACGTTAAATCAATCCAGGAACATTGAATCTAAACTGAATCAAAGTAAAGCTTAATTCTAATATATGGCTCCAGAGAGATTTATCAATATTAGGCCGGATATATTTGACTAAAATGGATGTGTTTATCCAGATGTATATACCCAGCGTATTCCAATGCTGCTCCAAATCAACTCGTAAAATCTGTTAACCAAATCAATTTCAACTTTATCTGGAGGAACAGACCACACCATCTAAGAAAAATCACATATGGTGAAAGAAACAAGTGAAGGAGGGCTGAAAGTGATAGAGTCGGACTGCTTGAATGGGACATTGAAGGTGAACTGGTTGAAATCCTGGATCAAACCTCATCGTTCTTTCTGGTATTGTACTCCAAACTACTTATTCAACAAAGTCGGCGGCCTGAGTCTTCTGCTTATCTCTGACTTGGATATCAACAAGATTCCTGTCAAATGTTCAGAGTTCCATAAACAAATATTATTATACTGGAAAATGATATACGTACACAATTTCTCACCACACAGTATAATAGTTTGGAACAATCGATATGTACTGCATGGCAACAAACCTCTGTTTTACAAGGAATGCTTTGAGAAAGGTATATGGTCGATAATTGACTTGATGGATGACACTGGCAGTCCTCTGGACAATGAGCAGTTCTGTACTACACACAGATTCAAGCCTCCCATATTAGAGTTGCTAAAGTTACGAAACGCACTGCCTCGACAATTTGTATTCCTGACCAAAAATATAATGACGCACCGAACCGTACAACCACAGTTACCCCGACTATCACTCCAGGGAATCTCAATTGTGGACAGAAAGCGCAGCAACTCCTTTATTAGGAAATGTTTCACAGGAAACTTATTCCCTGGACGTCAAAAAAAAAAAAAAGGATATTTTAAATAAATTTGATGAGGAATCGATTGCCACGCTGCGAACTATGTATCTGACTCTACCCATACCCCCAAGGCAAAAGAGACCCACTTCAAAATTATGACTGACATCTACCCATCTAAGGAATTATCGAGGGTACGCTTTAATTTTGAAGATAATATTTGTACATTTTGTGAAGACAACATTGAAACCACTGACCATATATTTTTTCTCCTTCTCATTCCATCGTCACCAGTTTCCTTCTCAAAAGATGATATAACATTCTGTTTACTTATAAGCAACATAACAGATGAACTCTGTGTCAATGTTCTTTTAGGCCTGGCCAAGTTCTTCATTCACAAGAACAGAATGCAAAAATGCTCCCCAAATTTTAATGTCTTCATAAACGATTTTGAAATATAAAAAAAAAAAAAAAAAAATCCTTAAAACTTATGGAAAAATCCAAAAACTAAAAAATATAGTTACCCATGTCCGAGGTTCCTTTTTTTTTTGGTAAAAAAAAAAAAAACAAAAAAAAAAAAACAACTTGATTACATGTTACATTCCCCTTGCAATTTTTTTTTTTTTTTTTTTCGTTTTAATTTCTTATTTGTCTATCTATTGATTTAATTACTTCCTTTTAATTTCTTTTTTTGTCTCGCACTGTAAATTTCTCACAAACCTGTAACACTATTAACTTCTCATTACATACAGAACAAATGTCCTGATGTCCGTTGCTTCCTCATCCCTGGTTGTTTCATTGACATTCAGTTCTACCTTGCTATGTTTATTTGTACATTTGTATATTTGGGTGTACTATTTATGTTCAATTAAAAACAGTTTGATGTCTGAGATTCCTTGTGAACCGCCAACTTAATTACATGTTATATTCCCCTCACAATTTTTTTTTTTCGTTTTTAATTTTATTTTTCTATCTATTTATTTAATTATATCCTTTTAATTTTCTTTTTTTGTCTAGCATTAAAAATTTCTCGCAAACCGTTAACACTATTAACTTCTGATTACTTACAGCACGAATGCGCTTATGCCCCCCCACCCCCCGCTTTTTCCGTACGGTGGCAGACACTGAGATCGAAAGCAAATGGGTGTCATTGAAATGCAGTAACAGGGTGATAACAGCCGTGTTCGAAGTGTGTAGGGGCTTATAGGAGAGCAGAAGCACGTCACGCAATTCACCTGAGTTCGGAGGATCGGGAGTACCAGGGCCCATAGCGGAGAAGCGGAAGAGCGGAGTTATGTGTCTCTTCTCAAAGGCGGGGAAGCTGGGGGGCAGCAGGACCCCTTAGACCGGCTAATGTGAGCCTTCTCCGGACATAGATCACCCGGACTTATGACTGGAGCTCCCGGACCTCTGGGCACACACATATGTGAATGAGTGGATGAGCTAATGTTGGTTTGGTTGTGGATACGTTTCGGCCAATGCTATCAGCACAGCTATGATTATCCCCAGAACGTTGAGAACGAGCTCCCGGAACTCCAGACATGCGTATATAAAAGAGTGGAATTAAGGTGTGTGTGTGTGTGTGTGTGTGTGTTTGTGTGTGTGTGTGTGTGTGTGTATACGTGTGGGACAGAAGTAATGTTGGGGACAGAAATTGTTATTAGCCTGCTGGCGGATGACACAACCTTAGTTTTGAAAAATGAACATCAAGTCCCAATAAGTGCTGAAAAAAACCAAAACATTCTCCAAGGCTTCAGGATTGTCATTAAACTTAAAGAAATGCAAACTTCTTGCGCTGCATGACTCGCCACTAAAGGAAATCAGCGATGTTTCTATGAAATCAGAAATAAAATACTTGAGCATTTTCCTATCCAAGGACCAAACGTTAAATCAATCCAGGAACATTGAATCTAAACTGAATCAAAGTAAAGCTTAATTCTAATATATGGCTCCAGAGAGATTTATCAATATTAGGCCGGATATATTTGACTAAAATGGATGTGTTTATCCAGATGTATATACCCAGCGTATTCCAATGCTGCTCCAAATCAACTCGTAAAATCTGTTAACCAAATCAATTTCAACTTTATCTGGAGGAACAGACCACACCATCTAAGAAAAATCACATATGGTGAAAGAAACAAGTGAAGGAGGGCTGAAAGTGATAGAGTCGGACTGCTTGAATGGGACATTGAAGGTGAACTGGTTGAAATCCTGGATCAAACCTCATCGTTCTTTCTGGTATTGTACTCCAAACTACTTATTCAACAAAGTCGGCGGCCTGAGTCTTCTGCTTATCTCTGACTTGGATATCAACAAGATTCCTGTCAAATGTTCAGAGTTCCATAAACAAATATTATTATACTGGAAAATGATATACGTACACAATTTCTCACCACACAGTATAATAGTTTGGAACAATCGATATGTACTGCATGGCAACAAACCTCTGTTTTACAAGGAATGCTTTGAGAAAGGTATATGGTCGATAATTGACTTGATGGATGACACTGGCAGTCCTCTGGACAATGAGCAGTTCTGTACTACACACAGATTCAAGCCTCCCATATTAGAGTTGCTAAAGTTACGAAACGCACTGCCTCGACAATTTGTATTCCTGACCAAAAATATAATGACGCACCGAACCGTACAACCACAGTTACCCCGACTATCACTCCAGGGAATCTCAATTGTGGACAGAAAGCGCAGCAACTCCTTTATTAGGAAATGTTTCACAGGAAACTTATTCCCTGGACGTCAAAAAAAAAAAAAAGGATATTTTAAATAAATTTGATGAGGAATCGATTGCCACGCTGCGAACTATGTATCTGACTCTACCCATACCCCCAAGGCAAAAGAGACCCACTTCAAAATTATGACTGACATCTACCCATCTAAGGAATTATCGAGGGTACGCTTTAATTTTGAAGATAATATTTGTACATTTTGTGAAGACAACATTGAAACCACTGACCATATATTTTTTCTCCTTCTCATTCCATCATCACCAGTTTCCTTCTCAAAAGATGATATAACATTCTGTTTACTTATAAGCAACATAACAGATGAACTCTGTGTCAATGTTCTTTTAGGCCTGGCCAAGTTCTTCATTCACAAGAACAGAATGCAAAAATGCTCCCCAAATTTTAATGTCTTCATAAACGATTTTGAAATATAAAAAAAAAAAAAAAAATCCTTAAAACTTATGGAAAAATCCGAAAACAAAAAAATATAGTTACCCATGTCCGAGGTTCCTTTTTTTTTTGGTAAAAAAAAAAAAAAAAAAAAAAAAAAAAACAACTTGATTACATGTTACATTCCCCTTGCAATTTTTTTTTTTTTTTTCGTTTTAATTTCTTATTTGTCTATCTATTGATTTAATTACTTCCTTTTAATTTCTTTTTTTGTCTCGCACTGTAAATTTCTCACAAACCTGTAACACTATTAACTTCTCATTACATACAGAACAAATGTCCTGATGTCCGTTGCTTCCTCATCCCTGGTTGTTTCATTGACATTCAGTTCTACCTTGCTATGTTTATTTGTACATTTGTATATTTGGGTGTACTATTTATGTTCAATTAAAAACAGTTTGATGTCTGAGATTCCTTGTGAACCGCCAACTTAATTACATGTTATATTCCCCTCACAATTTTTTTTTTTTCGTTTTTAATTTTATTTTTCTATCTATTTATTTAATTATATCCTTCTAATTTTCTTTTTTTGTCTAGCATTAAAAATTTCTCGCAAACCGTTAACACTATTAACTTCTGATTACTTACACCACGAATGCGCTTATGCCCCCCCACCCATCCCGCTTTTTCCGTACGGAGGCAGACACTGAGATCGAAAGCAAATGGGTGTCATTGAAATGCAGTAACAGGGTGATAACAGCCGTGTTCGAAGTGTGTAGGGGCTTATAGGAGAGCAGAAGCACGTCACGCAATTCACCTGAGTTCGGAGGATCGGGAGTACCAGGGCCCATAGCGGAGAAGCGGAAGAGCGGAGTTATGTGTCTCTTCTCAAAGGCGGGGAAGCTGGGGGGCAGCAGGACCCCTTAGACCGGCTAAGGTGAGCCTACTCCGGATAGAGATCACCCGGAGTTATGACTGGAGCTCCCGGACCTCTGGGCACACACATATGTGAATGAGTGGATGAGCTAATGTTGGTTTGGTTGTGGATACGTTTCGGCCAATGCTATCAGCACAGCGATGATGAGTTCAGGTGTGTCTGTGTGTGTTTGTGTGTTTGTGTGTGTGTGTGTGTGTGTGTGTGTGTGTGCGTGTGTTTGTGTGTGTGTGAGAGTTTGTTTTTGTGGGTTGGGGGGGGTTCCCGCGGACACGGAGTACCAGGGCCTGGAGCGGATGAGGTGAGGAGCGGAGGAGAGCAGAAGCCCGGAGCGTGATTCGCTTGTGTCCAGCGGTTCGGGAGTTCCAGGGCCCGAAACGGAGGAGCGGAGGAGCGGAGGAGCGGAGGAGCGGAGGAGCGGAGGAGCGGAGGAGCGGAGGAGCGGAGGACAGCAAAACCCCTTTCTGCAATTCGCCTGAGTCCGGCGGATCGGTAGTACCTGGTTCCGCAGCGGATGAGCGGAGGAGTGGAGGAGATGTTTCTCTTCTCAGAGGCGGCGAGGGGGGGGGGGGGGGGCAGGACCCCTTACCCTTATCCCCCCCGGACGTTTGAGTGGAGCTCCCGGACCTCCGGGCACGCACATGCGAATGACTGGATCACAGGGAGTGCCAGGGCCTGGAGCGGATGAGCAGAGGAGAGGCGGAGGGCAGAAGCCCGGCCCTGTTCAAGAGTTCCAGGGTCCAAAGCGGGGGAGCGAAGAAGCGGAGGAGGGGAGGAGAGCAGAAGAGCAAAAAACTGGCCCGGAATTCACCGAAGTCCCGCGGATCGGGAGTTCCAGGGCCCGGAGCGGAAGAGCGGAGGAGCGGAGGAGAGGAGGAGCGGAGCAAAGCTAAGCCCGTCTTAACAACAAGGAAATTACAGATGAGGCTATAATTTCTAATGAAAACTTTAAATTCTATAGCCACGTATACACTTCGACATTGTCAAAAAGCGATTGTGACTCCTTTCCATTAAATATTCCTCAATATATCCCAAAAATAAACAACAAACAATATATGTTTGTTTATATATGTTTATATATAAACAACAAAAAATATACAGTTTGATGTCTGAGATTCCTTGTGAATCGCCAACTTAATTACATGTCGTATTCCCCTTGCATTTTTTTTTTTTGGTTTTAATTTCATTTGTCTATCTATTTATCTAATTATTTCCTTTTAATTTCGTTTTTTGTCTAGCACTGTAAATTTCTCACAAACCTGTAACACTATTAACTTCTCATTACATACAGAACAAATGTCCTCATGTCCGTTGCTTCCTCATGCCTGGTTGTTTCATTGACATTCAGTTCTACCTTGCTATGTTTATTTGTACATTTGTATATTTGGGTGTACTATTTATGTTCAATTAAAAACAGTTTGATGTCTGAGATTCCCTGTGAACCGCCAACTTAATTACATGTTATATTCCCCTCACAATTTTTTTTTTTTCGTTTTTAATTTTATTTTTCTATCTATTTATTTAATTATATCCTTTTAATTTTCTTTTTTTGTCTAGCATTAAAAATTTCTCGCAAACCGTTAACACTATTAACTTCTGATTACTTACAGCACGAATGCGCTTATGCCCCCCCACCCCCCACCCCCCCGCTTTTTCCGTACGGTGGCAGACACTGAGATCGAAAGCAAATGGGTGTCATTGAAATGCAGTAACAGGGTGATAACAGCCGTGTTCGAAGTGTGTAGGGGCTTATAGTAGAGCAGAAGCACGTCACGCAATTCACCTGAGTTCGGAGGATCGGGAGTACCAGGGCCCATAGCGGAGAAGCGGAAGAGCGGAGTTATGTGTCTCTTCTCAAAGGCCGGGAAGCTGGGGGGCAGCAGGACCCCTTAGAGCGGCTAATGTGAGCCTTCTCCGGACATAGATCACCCGGACTTATGACTGGAGCTCCCGGACCTCTGGGCACACACATATGTGAATGAGTGGATGAGCTAATGTTGGTTTGGTTGTGGAAACGTTTCGGCCAATGCTATTAGCACAGCTATGATGAGTTCAGGTGTGTCTGTGTGTGTTTGTGTGTTTGTGTGTGTGTGTGTGTGTGTGTGTGTGCGTGTGTTTGTGTGTGTGTGAGAGTTTGTTTTTGTGGGTTGGGGGGGGTTCCCGCGGACACGGAGTACCAGGGCCTGGAGCGGATGAGGTGAGGAGCGGAGGAGAGCAGAAGCCCGGACCGTGATTCGCTTGTGTCCAGCGGTTCGGGAGTTCCAGGGCCCGAAACGGAGGAGCGGAGGAGCGGAGGACGGCAAAACCCCTTTCTGCAATTCGCCTGAGTCCGGCGGATCGGTAATACCTGGTTCCGCAGCGGAGGAGCGGAGGAGTGGAGGAGATGTTTCTCTTCTCAGAGGCGGCGAGGAGGGGGGGAGAGGGACAGGACCCCTTGCCCTTACCCCCCCCGGACGTTTGAGTGGAGCTCCCGGACCTCCGGGCACGCACATGCGAATGACTGGATCACAGGGAGTGCCAGGGCCTGGAGCGGATGAGCAGAGGAGAGGCGGAGGGCAGAAGCGCGGCCCTGTTCAAGAGTTCCAGGGTCCAAAGCGGGGGAGCGAAGAAGCGGAGGAGGGGAGGAGAGCAGAAGAGCAAAAAAACTGGCCCGGAATTCACCGAAGTCCCGCGGATCGGGAGTTCCAGGGCCCGGAGCGGAAGAGCGGAGGAGAGGAGGAGCGGAGCAAAGCGGAAGCCCGTCTTAACAACAAGGAAATTACAGATGAGGCTATCATTTCCAATGAAAACTTTAAATTCTATAGCCACCTATACACTTCGACATTGTCAAAAAGCGATTGTGACTCCTTTCCATTAAATATTCCTCAATATATCCCAAAAATAAACAACAAACAATATATGTTTGTTTATATATGTTTATATATAAACAACAAAAAATATACAGTTTGATGTCTGAGATTCCTTGTGAATCGCCAACTTAATTACATGTCGTATTCCCCTTGCATTTTTTTTTTTCGGTTTTAATTTCATTGGTCTATCTATTTATTTAATTATTTCCTTTTAATTTCTTTTTTTGTCTAGCAATGTAAATTTCTCACAAACCGTTAACACTATTAACTTCTGATTACATACAGAACGAATGTCCTTATGTCCTTTTCTTCTTCATGCCTGGTTGTTTCATTGACATTCAGTTCTACCTTGCCATGTTTATTTGTACATTTGCGTGTACTATTTATGTTCAATTAAAAAAAAAAAAAAAAAAAGAATGAGAGGCTGAGAAAATCTCCATGTCTCTCTCTCTCCCCCCTTAATGCCCCCCCGCTTTTTCCGTACGTTGGCAGACAATGAGATCAAAAGCAAATGGGTGTCATCGTAATGCAGTAACAGGGTGATAAAGGCCATGTTAGAAGTGTGTATGGGCTTATTTTACAGGCTTTCCCCTGGTACTCCATGGATTACCAGGGGCGTTTCTGCCGTGAAGCTGAAAGGAGCTGTTTCGGTGTTCCTGTTTATAAATCCACTCAGCAATGAGGTGAAAAGCACATCGGTATCGATATAATTCGGTAACAGGGCGATAACATCCATGTATTCCGCTCTGGGCCCTGGTACTCCTCGGGGGGGTGAACGCCGGGCCAAACTAGTCCTGGTACTCCATGGAGTACCAGAGGCCCGCCGCAGTGAGAGTAAATGGAGCAATTTGGGTGTTCAATTGTAAAAAGCGGCCTAAAATCCGTGTGGAAAGCAAACGAGTGTTGTTTTAAGACAGTGTGAGGGTGACAGCAATCTCTCCAAGAAGCTT
>NW_028234033.1:262500-275000 GCF_037954325.1 Fistularia commersonii
TTCAGGAATGTGATCCGTGGGCTCTATGAGAATATTCATAGCTGTGTCACCCTGCCAAGCGGCACCACTCCGAGCTTCCATGTTGATGTGGGAATCCCCCAAGGTTGCCCCATCTCACCCTATTTATTTATAATTGCTACCGAAATGCTAGCCGTTTATGTTGAAAAGAGCAACGATATCCAAAAGTTAGACGTGCTGGGGACTGAAATTGTTATTAGCCTGCTGGCAGATGACACAACCTTAGTTTTGAAAAATGAACATCAAGTCCCAATAAGTGCCGAAAACAACCAAAACATTCTCCAAGGCTTCAGGATTGTCATTAAACTTAAAGAAATGCAAACTTCTTGCGCTGCATGACTCGCCACTAAAGGAAATCAGCGATGTTTCCATGAAATCAGAAATAAAATACTTGAGCATTTTCCTATCCAAGGACCAAACGTTAAATCAATCCAGGAACATTGAATCTAAACTGAATCAAAGTAAAGCTTAATTCTAATATATGGCTCCAGAGAGATTTATCAATATTAGGCCGGATATATTTGACTAAAATGGATGTGTTTATCCAGATGTATATACCCAGCGTATTCCAATGCTGCTCCAAATCAACTCGTAAAATCTGTTAACCAAATCAATTTCAACTTTATCTGGAGGAACAGACCACACCATCTAAGAAAAATCACATATGGTGAAAGAAACAAGTGAAGGAGGGCTGAAAGTGATAGAGTCGGACTGCTTGAATGGGACATTGAAGGTGAACTGGTTGAAATCCTGGATCAAACCTCATCGTTCTTTCTGGTATTGTACTCCAAACTACTTATTCAACAAAGTCGGCGGCCTGAGTCTTCTGCTTATCTCTGACTTGGATATCAACAAGATTCCTGTCAAATGTTCAGAGTTCCATAAACAAATATTATTATACTGGAAAATGATATACGTACACAATTTCTCACCACACAGTATAATAGTTTGGAACAATCGATATGTACTGCATGGCAACAAACCTCTGTTTTACAAGGAATGCTTTGAGAAAGGTATATGGTCGATAATTGACTTGATGGATGACACTGGCAGTCCTCTGGACAATGAGCAGTTCTGTACTACACACAGATTCAAGCCTCCCATATTAGAGTTGCTAAAGTTACGAAACGCACTGCCTCGACAATTTGTATTCCTGACCAAAAATATAATGACGCACCGAACCGTACAACCACAGTTACCCCGACTATCACTCCAGGGAATCTCAATTGTGGACAGAAAGCGCGGCAACTCCTTTATTAGGAAATGTTTCACAGGAAACTTATTCCCTGGACGTCAAAAAAAAAAAAAAGGATATTTTAAATAAATTTGATGAGGAATCGATTGCCACGCTGCGAACCATGTATCTGACTCTACCCATACCCCCAAGGCAAAAGAGACCCACTTCAAAATTATGACTGACATCTACCCATCTAAGGAATTATCGAGGGTACGCTTTAATTTTGAAGATAATATTTGTACATTTTGTGAAGACAACATTGAAACCACTGACCATATATTTTTTCTCCTTCTCATTCCATCGTCACCAGTTTCCTTCTCAAAAGATGATATAACATTCTGTTTACTTATAAGCAACATAACAGATGAACTCTGTGTCAATGTTCTTTTAGGCCTGGCCAAGTTCTTCATTCACAAGAACAGAATGCAAAAATGCTCCCCAAATTTTAATGTCTTCATAAACGATTTTGAAATATAAAAAAAAAAAAAAAAAATCCTTAAAACTTATGGAAAAATCCGAAAACAAAAAAATATAGTTACCCATGTCCGAGGTTCCTTTTTTTTTTGGTAAAAAAAAAAAAACAAAAAAAAAAAAACAACTTGATTACATGTTACATTCCCCTTGCAATTTTTTTTTTTTTTTTCGTTTTAATTTCTTATTTGTCTATCTATTGATTTAATTACTTCCTTTTAATTTCTTTTTTTGTCTCGCACTGTAAATTTCTCACAAACCTGTAACACTATTAACTTCTCATTACATACAGAACAAATGTCCTGATGTCCGTTGCTTCCTCATCCCTGGTTGTTTCATTGACATTCAGTTCTACCTTGCTATGTTTATTTGTACATTTGTATATTTGGGTGTACTATTTATGTTCAATTAAAAACAGTTTGATGTCTGAGATTCCTTGTGAACCGCCAACTTAATTACATGTTATATTCCCCTCACAATTTTTTTTTTTCGTTTTTAATTTTATTTTTCTATCTATTTATTTAATTATATCCTTCTAATTTTCTTTTTTTGTCTAGCATTAAAAATTTCTCGCAAACCGTTAACACTATTAACTTCTGATTACTTACACCACGAATGCGCTTATGCCCCCCCACCCATCCCGCTTTTTCCGTACGGAGGCAGACACTGAGATCGAAAGCAAATGGGTGTCATTGAAATGCAGTAACAGGGTGATAACAGCCGTGTTCGAAGTGTGTAGGGGCTTATAGGAGAGCAGAAGCACGTCACGCAATTCACCTGAGTTCGGAGGATCGGGAGTACCAGGGCCCATAGCGGAGAAGCGGAAGAGCGGAGTTATGTGTCTCTTCTCAAAGGCGGGGAAACTGGGGGGCAGCAGGACCCCTTAGACCGGCTAATGTGAGTCTTCTCCGGACATAGATCACCCGGACTTATGACTGGAGCTCCCGGACCTCTGGGCACACACATATGTGAATGAGTGGATGAGCTAATGTTGGTTTGGTTGTGGATACGTTTCGGCCAATGCTATCAGCACAGCTATGATTATCCCCAGAACGTTGAGAACGAGCTCCCGGAACTCCAGACATGCGTATATAAAAGAGTGGAATTAAGGTGTGTGTGTGTGTGTGTGTGTGTGTGTGTGTGTGTGTGTGTGTGTATACGTGTGGGACAGAAGTAATGTTGGGGACAGAAATTGTTATTAGCCTGCTGGCAGATGACACAACCTTAGTTTTGAAAAATGAACATCAAGTCCCAATAAGTGCTGAAAACAACCAAAACATTCTCCAAGGCTTCAGGATTGTCATTAAACTTAAAGAAATGCAAACTTCTTGCGCTGCATGACTCGCCACTAAAGGAAATCAGCGATGTTTCCATGAAATCAGAAATAAAATACTTGAGCATTTTCCTATCCAAGGACCAAACGTTAAATCAATCCAGGAACATTGAATCTAAACTGAATCAAAGTAAAGCTTAATTCTAATATATGGCTCCAGAGAGATTTATCAATATTAGGCCGGATATATTTGACTAAAATGGATGTGTTTATCCAGATGTATATACCCAGCGTATTCCAATGCTGCTCCAAATCAACTCGTAAAATCTGTTAACCAAATCAATTTCAACTTTATCTGGAGGAACAGACCACACCATCTAAGAAAAATCACATATGGTGAAAGAAACAAGTGAAGGAGGGCTGAAAGTGATAGAGTCGGACTGCTTGAATGGGACATTGAAGGTGAACTGGTTGAAATCCTGGATCAAACCTCATCGTTCTTTCTGGTATTGTACTCCAAACTACTTATTCAACAAAGTCGGCGGCCTGAGTCTTCTGCTTATCTCTGACTTGGATATCAACAAGATTCCTGTCAAATGTTCAGAGTTCCATAAACAAATATTATTATACTGGAAAATGATATACGTACACAATTTCTCACCACACAGTATAATAGTTTGGAACAATCGATATGTACTGCATGGCAACAAACCTCTGTTTTACAAGGAATGCTTTGAGAAAGGTATATGGTCGATAATTGACTTGATGGATGACACTGGCAGTCCTCTGGACAATGAGCAGTTCTGTACTACACACAGATTCAAGCCTCCCATATTAGAGTTGCCAAAGTTACGAAACGCACTGCCTCGACAATTTGTATTCCTGACCAAAAATATAATGACGCACCGAACCGTACAACCACAGTTACCCCGACTATCACTCCAGGGAATCTCAATTGTGGACAGAAAGCGCGGCAACTCCTTTATTAGGAAATGTTTCACAGGAAACTTATTCCCTGGACGTCAAAAAAAAAAAAAAGGATATTTTAAATAAATTTGATGAGGAATCGATTGCCACGCTGCGAACCATGTATCTGACTCTACCCATACCCCCAAGGCAAAAGAGACCCACTTCAAAATTATGACTGACATCTACCCATCTAAGGAATTATCGAGGGTACGCTTTAATTTTGAAGATAATATTTGTACATTTTGTGAAGACAACATTGAAACCACTGACCATATATTTTTTCTCCTTCTCATTCCATCGTCACCAGTTTCCTTCTCAAAAGATGATATAACATTCTGTTTACTTATAAGCAACATAACAGATGAACTCTGTGTCAATGTTCTTTTAGGCCTGGCCAAGTTCTTCATTCACAAGAACAGAATGCAAAAATGCTCCCCAAATTTTAATGTCTTCATAAACGATTTTGAAATATAAAAAAAAAAAAAAAAAAATCCTTAAAACTTATGGAAAAATCCAAAAACTAAAAAATATAGTTACCCATGTCCGAGGTTCCTTTTTTTTTTGGTAAAAAAAAAAAAACAAAAAAAAAAAAACAACTTGATTACATGTTACATTCCCCTTGCAATTTTTTTTTTTTTTTTTCGTTTTAATTTCTTATTTGTCTATCTATTGATTTAATTACTTCCTTTTAATTTCTTTTTTTGTCTCGCACTGTAAATTTCTCACAAACCTGTAACACTATTAACTTCTCATTACATACAGAACAAATGTCCTGATGTCCGTTGCTTCCTCATCCCTGGTTGTTTCATTGACATTCAGTTCTACCTTGCTATGTTTATTTGTACATCTGTATATTTGGGTGTACTATTTATGTTCAATTAAAAACAGTTTGATGTCTGAGATTCCTTGTGAACCGCCAACTTAATTACATGTTATATTCCCCTCACAATTTTTTTTTTTCGTTTTTAATTTTATTTTTCTATCTATTTATTTAATTATATCCTTTTAATTTTCTTTTTTTGTCTAGCATTAAAAATTTCTCGCAAACCGTTAACACTATTAACTTCTGATTACTTACACCACGAATGCGCTTATGCCCCCCCACCCATCCCGCTTTTTCCGTACGGAGGCAGACACTGAGATCGAAAGCAAATGGGTGTCATTGAAATGCAGTAACAGGGTGATAACAGCCGTGTTCGAAGTGTGTAGGGGCTTATAGGAGAGCAGAAGCACGTCACGCAATTCACCTGAGTTCGGAGGATCGGGAGTACCAGGGCCCATAGCGGAGAAGCGGAAGAGCGGAGTTATGTGTCTCTTCTCAAAGGCCGGGAAGCTGGGGGGCAGCAGGACCCCTTAGAGCGGCTAATGTGAGCCTTCTCCGGACATAGATCACCCGGACTTATGACTGGAGCTCCCGGACCTCCGGGCACACACATATGTGAATGAGTGGATGAGCTAATGTCGGTTTGGTTGTGGATACGTTTCGGCCAATGCTATCAGCACAGCTATGATTATCCCCAGAACGTTGAGAACGAGCTCCCGGAACTCCAGACATGCGTATATAAAAGAGTGGAATTAAGGTGTGTGTGTGTGTGTGTGTGTGTGTGTGTGTGTGTATACGTGTGGGACAGAAGTAATGTTGGGGACAGAAATTGTTATTAGCCTGCTGGCAGATGACACAACCTTAGTTTTGAAAAATGAACATCAAGTCCCAATAAGTGCTGAAAAAAACCAAAACATTCTCCAAGGCTTCAGGATTGTCATTAAACTTAAAGAAATGCAAACTTCTTGCGCTGCATGACTCGCCACTAAAGGAAATCAGCGATGTTTCTATGAAATCAGAAATAAAATACTTGAGCATTTTCCTATCCAAGGACCAAACGTTAAATCAATCCAGGAACATTGAATCTAAACTGAATCAAAGTAAAGCTTAATTCTAATATATGGCTCCAGAGAGATTTATCAATATTAGGCCGGATATATTTGACTAAAATGGATGTGTTTATCCAGATGTATATACCCAGCGTATTCCAATGCTGCTCCAAATCAACTCGTAAAATCTGTTAACCAAATCAATTTCAACTTTATCTGGAGGAACAGACCACACCATCTAAGAAAAATCACATATGGTGAAAGAAACAAGTGAAGGAGGGCTGAAAGTGATAGAGTCGGACTGCTTGAATGGGACATTGAAGGTGAACTGGTTGAAATCCTGGATCAAACCTCATCGTTCTTTCTGGTATTGTACTCCAAACTACTTATTCAACAAAGTCGGCGGCCTGAGTCTTCTGCTTATCTCTGACTTGGATATCAACAAGATTCCTGTCAAATGTTCAGAGTTCCATAAACAAATATTATTATACTGGAAAATGATATACGTACACAATTTCTCACCACACAGTATAATAGTTTGGAACAATCGATATGTACTGCATGGCAACAAACCTCTGTTTTACAAGGAATGCTTTGAGAAAGGTATATGGTCGATAATTGACTTGATGGATGACACTGGCAGTCCTCTGGACAATGAGCAGTTCTGTACTACACACAGATTCAAGCCTCCCATATTAGAGTTGCTAAAGTTACGAAACGCACTGCCTCGACAATTTGTATTCCTGACCAAAAATATAATGACGCACCGAACCGTACAACCACAGTTACCCCGACTATCACTCCAGGGAATCTCAATTGTGGACAGAAAGCGCGGCAACTCCTTTATTAGGAAATGTTTCACAGGAAACTTATTCCCTGGACGTCAAAAAAAAAAAAAAGGATATTTTAAATAAATTTGATGAGGAATCGATTGCCACGCTGCGAACCATGTATCTGACTCTACCCATACCCCCAAGGCAAAAGAGACCCACTTCAAAATTATGACTGACATCTACCCATCTAAGGAATTATCGAGGGTACGCTTTAATTTTGAAGATAATATTTGTACATTTTGTGAAGACAACATTGAAACCACTGACCATATATTTTTTCTCCTTCTCATTCCATCGTCACCAGTTTCCTTCTCAAAAGATGATATAACATTCTGTTTACTTATAAGCAACATAACAGATGAACTCTGTGTCAATGTTCTTTTAGGCCTGGCCAAGTTCTTCATTCACAAGAACAGAATGCAAAAATGCTCCCCAAATTTTAATGTCTTCATAAACGATTTTGAAATATAAAAAAAAAAAAAAAAAATCCTTAAAACTTATGGAAAAATCCGAAAACAAAAAAATATAGTTACCCATGTCCGAGGTTCCTTTTTTTTTTGGTAAAAAAAAAAAAAAAAACAAAAAAAACAACTTGATTACATGTTACATTCCCCTTGCAATTTTTTTTTTTTTTTTTCGTTTTAATTTCTTATTTGTCTATCTATTGATTTAATTACTTCCTTTTAATTTCTTTTTTTGTCTCGCACTGTAAATTTCTCACAAACCTGTAACACTATTAACTTCTCATTACATACAGAACAAATGTCCTGATGTCCGTTGCTTCCTCATCCCTGGTTGTTTCATTGACATTCAGTTCTACCTTGCTATGTTTATTTGTACATTTGTATATTTGGGTGTACTATTTATGTTCAATTAAAAACAGTTTGATGTCTGAGATTCCTTGTGAACCGCCAACTTAATTACATGTTATATTCCCCTCACAATTTTTTTTTTTCGTTTTTAATTTTATTTTTCTATCTATTTATTTAATTATATCCTTTTAATTTTCTTTTTTTGTCTAGCATTAAAAATTTCTCGCAAACCGTTAACACTATTAACTTCTGATTACTTACAGCACGAATGCGCTTATGCCCCCCCACCCATCCCGCTTTTTCCGTACGGAGGCAGACACTGAGATCGAAAGCAAATGGGTGTCATTGAAATGCAGTAACAGGGTGATAACAGCCGTGTTCGAAGTGTGTAGGGGCTTATAGTAGAGCAGAAGCACGTCACGCAATTCACCTGAGTTCGGAGGATCGGGAGTACCAGGGCCCATAGCGGAGAAGCGGAAGAGCGGAGTTATGTGTCTCTTCTCAAAGGCGGGGAAGCTGGGGGGCAGCAGGACCCCTTAGACCGGCTAATGTGAGCCTACTCCGGACAGATATCACCCGGAGTTATGACTGGAGCTCCCGGACCTCTGGGCACACACATATATGAATGAGTGGATGAGCTAATGTTGGTTTGGTTGTGGATACGTTTCGGCCAATGCTATCAGCACAGCTATGATTATCCCCAGAACGTTGAGAACGAGCTCCCGGAACTCCAGACATGCGTATATAAAAGAGTGGAATTAAGGTGTGTGTGTGTGTGTGTGTGTGTGTGTGTGTGTGTGTATACGTGTGGGACAGAAGTAATGTTGGGGACAGAAATTGTTATTAGCCTGCTGGCAGATGACACAACCTTAGTTTTGAAAAATGAACATCAAGTCCCAATAAGTGCTGAAAAAAACCAAAACATTCTCCAAGGCTTCAGGATTGTCATTAAACTTAAAGAAATGCAAACTTCTTGCGCTGCATGACTCGCCACTAAAGGAAATCAGCGATGTTTCTATGAAATCAGAAATAAAATACTTGAGCATTTTCCTATCCAAGGACCAAACGTTAAATCAATCCAGGAACATTGAATCTAAACTGAATCAAAGTAAAGCTTAATTCTAATATATGGCTCCAGAGAGATTTATCAATATTAGGCCGGATATATTTGACTAAAATGGATGTGTTTATCCAGATGTATATACCCAGCGTATTCCAATGCTGCTCCAAATCAACTCGTAAAATCTGTTAACCAAATCAATTTCAACTTTATCTGGAGGAACAGACCACACCATCTAAGAAAAATCACATATGGTGAAAGAAACAAGTGAAGGAGGGCTGAAAGTGATAGAGTCGGACTGCTTGAATGGGACATTGAAGGTGAACTGGTTGAAATCCTGGATCAAACCTCATCGTTCTTTCTGGTATTGTACTCCAAACTACTTATTCAACAAAGTCGGCGGCCTGAGTCTTCTGCTTATCTCTGACTTGGATATCAACAAGATTCCTGTCAAATGTTCAGAGTTCCATAAACAAATATTATTATACTGGAAAATGATATACGTACACAATTTCTCACCACACAGTATAATAGTTTGGAACAATCGATATGTACTGCATGGCAACAAACCTCTGTTTTACAAGGAATGCTTTGAGAAAGGTATATGGTCGATAATTGACTTGATGGATGACACTGGCAGTCCTCTGGACAATGAGCAGTTCTGTACTACACACAGATTCAAGCCTCCCATATTAGAGTTGCTAAAGTTACGAAACGCACTGCCTCGACAATTTGTATTCCTGACCAAAAATATAATGACGCACCGAACCGTACAACCACAGTTACCCCGACTATCACTCCAGGGAATCTCAATTGTGGACAGAAAGCGCGGCAACTCCTTTATTAGGAAATGTTTCACAGGAAACTTATTCCCTGGACGTCAAAAAAAAAAAAAAGGATATTTTAAATAAATTTGATGAGGAATCGATTGCCACGCTGCGAACTATGTATCTGACTCTACCCATACCCCCAAGGCAAAAGAGACCCACTTCAAAATTATGACTGACATCTACCCATCTAAGGAATTATCGAGGGTACGCTTTAATTTTGAAGATAATATTTGTACATTTTGTGAAGACAACATTGAAACCACTGACCATATATTTTTTCTCCTTCTCATTCCATCGTCACCAGTTTCCTTCTCAAAAGATGATATAACATTCTGTTTACTTATAAGCAACATAACAGATGAACTCTGTGTCAATGTTCTTTTAGGCCTGGCCAAGTTCTTCATTCACAAGAACAGAATGCAAAAATGCTCCCCAAATTTTAATGTCTTCATAAACGATTTTGAAATATAAAAAAAAAAAAAAAAATCCTTAAAACTTATGGAAAAATCCGAAAACAAAAAAATATAGTTACCCATGTCCGAGGTTCCTTTTTTTTTTGGTAAAAAAAAAAAAAAAAAACAAAAAAAACAACTTGATTACATGTTACATTCCCCTTGCAATTTTTTTTTTTTTTTTTCGTTTTAATTTCTTATTTGTCTATCTATTGATTTAATTACTTCCTTTTAATTTCTTTTTTTGTCTCGCACTGTAAATTTCTCACAAACCTGTAACACTATTAACTTCTCATTACATACAGAACAAATGTCCTGATGTCCGTTGCTTCCTCATCCCTGGTTGTTTCATTGACATTCAGTTCTACCTTGCTATGTTTATTTGTACATTTGTATATTTGGGTGTACTATTTATGTTCAATTAAAAACAGTTTGATGTCTGAGATTCCTTGTGAACCGCCAACTTAATTACATGTTATATTCCCCTCACAATTTTTTTTTTTCGTTTTTAATTTTATTTTTCTATCTATTTATTTAATTATATCCTTCTAATTTTCTTTTTTTGTCTAGCATTAAAAATTTCTCGCAAACCGTTAACACTATTAACTTCTGATTACTTACAGCACGAATGCGCTTATGCCCCCCCACCCATCCCGCTTTTTCCGTACGGAGGCAGACACTGAGATCGAAAGCAAATGGGTGTCATTGAAATGCAGTAACAGGGTGATAACAGCCGTGTTCGAAGTGTGTAGGGGCTTATAGGAGAGCAGAAGCACGTCACGCAATTCACCTGAGTTCGGAGGATCGGGAGTACCAGGGCCCATAGCGGAGAAGCGGAAGAGCGGAGTTATGTGTCTCTTCTCAAAGGCGGGGAAGCTGGGGGGCAGCAGGACCCCTTAGACCGGCTAAGGTGAGCCTACTCCGGACAGAGATCACCCGGAGTTATGACTGGAGCTCCCGGACCTCCGGGCACACACATATGTGAATGACTGGATGAGCTAATGTTGGTTTGGTTGTGGATACGTTTCGGCCAATGCTATCAGCACAGCGATGATGAGTTCAGGTGTGTCTGTGTGTGTTTGTGTGTTTGTGTGTGTGTGTGTGTGTGTGTGTGTGTGTGCGTGTGTTTGTGTGTGTGTGAGAGTTTGTTTTTGTGGGTTGGGGGGGGTTCCCGCGGACACGGAGTACCAGGGCCTGGAGCGGATGAGGTGAGGAGCGGAGGAGAGCAGAAGCCCGGACCGTGATTCGCTTGTGTCCAGCGGTTCGGGAGTTCCAGGGCCCGAAACGGAGGAGCGGAGGAGCGGAGGAGCGGAGGAGCGGAGGAGCGGAGGAGCGGAGGACAGCAAAACCCCTTTCTGCAATTCGCCTGAGTCCGGCGGATCGGTAGTACCTGGTTCCGCAGCGGATGAGCGGAGGAGTGGAGGAGATGTTTCTCTTCTCAGAGGCGGCGAGGGGGGGGGGGCAGGACCCCTTACCCTTATCCCCCCCGGACGTTTGAGTGGAGCTCCCGGACCTCCGGGCACGCACATGCGAATGACTGGATCACAGGGAGTGCCAGGGCCTGGAGCGGATGAGCAGAGGAGAGGCGGAGGGCAGAAGCCCGGCCCTGTTCAAGAGTTCCAGGGTCCAAAGCGGGGGAGCGAAGAAGCGGAGGAGGGGAGGAGAGCAGAAGAGCAAAAAACTGGCCCGGAATTCACCGAAGTCCCGCGGATCGGGAGTTCCAGGGCCCGGAGCGGAAGAGCGGAGGAGCGGAGGAGAGGAGGAGCGGAGCAAAGCTAAGCCCGTCTTAACAACAAGGAAATTACAGATGAGGCTATAATTTCTAATGAAAACTTTAAATTCTATAGCCACGTATACACTTCGACATTGTCAAAAAGCGATTGTGACTCCTTTCCATTAAATATTCCTCAATATATCCCAAAAATAAACAACAAACAATATATGTTTGTTTATATATGTTTATATATAAACAACAAAAAATATACAGTTTGATGTCTGAGATTCCTTGTGAATCGCCAACTTAATTACATGTCGTATTCCCCTTGCATTTTTTTTTTTTGGTTTTAATTTCATTTGTCTATCTATTTATCTAATTATTTCCTTTTAATTTCGTTTTTTGTCTAGCACTGTAAATTTCTCACAAACCTGTAACACTATTAACTTCTCATTACATACAGAACAAATGTCCTCATGTCCGTTGCTTCCTCATGCCTGGTTGTTTCATTGACATTCAGTTCTACCTTGCTATGTTTATTTGTACATTTGTATATTTGGGTGTACTATTTATGTTCAATTAAAAACAGTTTGATGTCTGAGATTCCCTGTGAACCGCCAACTTAATTACATGTTATATTCCCCTCACAATTTTTTTTTTTTCGTTTTTAATTTTATTTTTCTATCTATTTATTTAATTATATCCTTTTAATTTTCTTTTTTTGTCTAGCATTAAAAATTTCTCGCAAACCGTTAACACTATTAACTTCTGATTACTTACAGCACGAATGCGCTTATGCCCCCCCACCCCCCACCCCCCCGCTTTTTCCGTACGGTGGCAGACACTGAGATCGAAAGCAAATGGGTGTCATTGAAATGCAGTAACAGGGTGATAACAGCCGTGTTCGAAGTGTGTAGGGGCTTATAGTAGAGCAGAAGCACGTCACGCAATTCACCTGA
>NW_028234033.1:287500-302500 GCF_037954325.1 Fistularia commersonii
CATGTGCGGATGCCTCTATCTAGCGGACATAAAATAAAGACAATCATTCAAATGTGAATGAGTCGGCGTGATGCTCCGGGATGTGTGGAGCTCAGGGAGCTCCACGAGTGAGGGAGTTAAGTTAGGGCGGGGGTGCAAGTAGGCTCTAGGATTCCCCGAGTCGGGGCGAGCGATGGGTTTAGAGGCGTATCGCATTGAAGATAATGGCCGCATATCCTTCTTGGACTTTTCTAAAGCCTTTGACTCGGTCGAACATCCATTTATCATAGCAACGCTCGAACATTTTGGATTTGGTTAAATATTCAGGAATGTGATCCGTGGGCTCTATGAGAATATTCATAGCTGTGTCACCCTGCCAAGCGGCACCACTCCGAGCTTCCATGTTGATGTGGGAATCCCCCAAGGTTGCCCCATCTCACCCTATTTATTTATAATTGCTACCGAAATGCTAGCCGTTTATGTTGAAAAGAGCAACGATATCCAAAAGTTAGACGTGCTGGGGACTGAAATTGTTATTAGCCTGCTGGCAGATGACACAACCTTAGTTTTGAAAAATGAACATCAAGTCCCAATAAGTGCCGAAAACAACCAAAACATTCTCCAAGGCTTCAGGATTGTCATTAAACTTAAAGAAATGCAAACTTCTTGCGCTGCATGACTCGCCACTAAAGGAAATCAGCGATGTTTCCATGAAATCAGAAATAAAATACTTGAGCATTTTCCTATCCAAGGACCAAACGTTAAATCAATCCAGGAACATTGAATCTAAACTGAATCAAAGTAAAGCTTAATTCTAATATATGGCTCCAGAGAGATTTATCAATATTAGGCCGGATATATTTGACTAAAATGGATGTGTTTATCCAGATGTATATACCCAGCGTATTCCAATGCTGCTCCAAATCAACTCGTAAAATCTGTTAACCAAATCAATTTCAACTTTATCTGGAGGAACAGACCACACCATCTAAGAAAAATCACATATGGTGAAAGAAACAAGTGAAGGAGGGCTGAAAGTGATAGAGTCGGACTGCTTGAATGGGACATTGAAGGTGAACTGGTTGAAATCCTGGATCAAACCTCATCGTTCTTTCTGGTATTGTACTCCAAACTACTTATTCAACAAAGTCGGCGGCCTGAGTCTTCTGCTTATCTCTGACTTGGATATCAACAAGATTCCTGTCAAATGTTCAGAGTTCCATAAACAAATATTATTATACTGGAAAATGATATACGTACACAATTTCTCACCACACAGTATAATAGTTTGGAACAATCGATATGTACTGCATGGCAACAAACCTCTGTTTTACAAGGAATGCTTTGAGAAAGGTATATGGTCGATAATTGACTTGATGGATGACACTGGCAGTCCTCTGGACAATGAGCAGTTCTGTACTACACACAGATTCAAGCCTCCCATATTAGAGTTGCTAAAGTTACGAAACGCACTGCCTCGACAATTTGTATTCCTGACCAAAAATATAATGACGCACCGAACCGTACAACCACAGTTACCCCGACTATCACTCCAGGGAATCTCAATTGTGGACAGAAAGCGCGGCAACTCCTTTATTAGGAAATGTTTCACAGGAAACTTATTCCCTGGACGTCAAAAAAAAAAAAAAGGATATTTTAAATAAATTTGATGAGGAATCGATTGCCACGCTGCGAACCATGTATCTGACTCTACCCATACCCCCAAGGCAAAAGAGACCCACTTCAAAATTATGACTGACATCTACCCATCTAAGGAATTATCGAGGGTACGCTTTAATTTTGAAGATAATATTTGTACATTTTGTGAAGACAACATTGAAACCACTGACCATATATTTTTTCTCCTTCTCATTCCATCGTCACCAGTTTCCTTCTCAAAAGATGATATAACATTCTGTTTACTTATAAGCAACATAACAGATGAACTCTGTGTCAATGTTCTTTTAGGCCTGGCCAAGTTCTTCATTCACAAGAACAGAATGCAAAAATGCTCCCCAAATTTTAATGTCTTCATAAACGATTTTGAAATATAAAAAAAAAAAAAAAAAATCCTTAAAACTTATGGAAAAATCCGAAAACAAAAAAATATAGTTACCCATGTCCGAGGTTCCTTTTTTTTTTGGTAAAAAAAAAAAAAACAAAAAAAAAAAAACAACTTGATTACATGTTACATTCCCCTTGCAATTTTTTTTTTTTTTTTCGTTTTAATTTCTTATTTGTCTATCTATTGATTTAATTACTTCCTTTTAATTTCTTTTTTTGTCTCGCACTGTAAATTTCTCACAAACCTGTAACACTATTAACTTCTCATTACATACAGAACAAATGTCCTGATGTCCGTTGCTTCCTCATCCCTGGTTGTTTCATTGACATTCAGTTCTACCTTGCTATGTTTATTTGTACATTTGTATATTTGGGTGTACTATTTATGTTCAATTAAAAACAGTTTGATGTCTGAGATTCCTTGTGAACCGCCAACTTAATTACATGTTATATTCCCCTCACAATTTTTTTTTTTCGTTTTTAATTTTATTTTTCTATCTATTTATTTAATTATATCCTTCTAATTTTCTTTTTTTGTCTAGCATTAAAAATTTCTCGCAAACCGTTAACACTATTAACTTCTGATTACTTACACCACGAATGCGCTTATGCCCCCCCACCCATCCCGCTTTTTCCGTACGGAGGCAGACACTGAGATCGAAAGCAAATGGGTGTCATTGAAATGCAGTAACAGGGTGATAACAGCCGTGTTCGAAGTGTGTAGGGGCTTATAGGAGAGCAGAAGCACGTCACGCAATTCACCTGAGTTCGGAGGATCGGGAGTACCAGGGCCCATAGCGGAGAAGCGGAAGAGCGGAGTTATGTGTCTCTTCTCAAAGGCGGGGAAACTGGGGGGCAGCAGGACCCCTTAGACCGGCTAATGTGAGTCTTCTCCGGACATAGATCACCCGGACTTATGACTGGAGCTCCCGGACCTCTGGGCACACACATATGTGAATGAGTGGATGAGCTAATGTTGGTTTGGTTGTGGATAAGTTTCGGCCAATGCTATCAGCACAGCTATGATTATCCCCAGAACGTTGAGAACGAGCTCCCGGAACTCCAGACATGCGTATATAAAAGAGTGGAATTAAGGTGTGTGTGTGTGTGTGTGTGTGTGTGTGTGTGTGTGTGTGTGTGTATACGTGTGGGACAGAAGTAATGTTGGGGACAGAAATTGTTATTAGCCTGCTGGCAGATGACACAACCTTAGTTTTGAAAAATGAACATCAAGTCCCAATAAGTGCTGAAAACAACCAAAACATTCTCCAAGGCTTCAGGATTGTCATTAAACTTAAAGAAATGCAAACTTCTTGCGCTGCATGACTCGCCACTAAAGGAAATCAGCGATGTTTCCATGAAATCAGAAATAAAATACTTGAGCATTTTCCTATCCAAGGACCAAACGTTAAATCAATCCAGGAACATTGAATCTAAACTGAATCAAAGTAAAGCTTAATTCTAATATATGGCTCCAGAGAGATTTATCAATATTAGGCCGGATATATTTGACTAAAATGGATGTGTTTATCCAGATGTATATACCCAGCGTATTCCAATGCTGCTCCAAATCAACTCGTAAAATCTGTTAACCAAATCAATTTCAACTTTATCTGGAGGAACAGACCACACCATCTAAGAAAAATCACATATGGTGAAAGAAACAAGTGAAGGAGGGCTGAAAGTGATAGAGTCGGACTGCTTGAATGGGACATTGAAGGTGAACTGGTTGAAATCCTGGATCAAACCTCATCGTTCTTTCTGGTATTGTACTCCAAACTACTTATTCAACAAAGTCGGCGGCCTGAGTCTTCTGCTTATCTCTGACTTGGATATCAACAAGATTCCTGTCAAATGTTCAGAGTTCCATAAACAAATATTATTATACTGGAAAATGATATACGTACACAATTTCTCACCACACAGTATAATAGTTTGGAACAATCGATATGTACTGCATGGCAACAAACCTCTGTTTTACAAGGAATGCTTTGAGAAAGGTATATGGTCGATAATTGACTTGATGGATGACACTGGCAGTCCTCTGGACAATGAGCAGTTCTGTACTACACACAGATTCAAGCCTCCCATATTAGAGTTGCCAAAGTTACGAAACGCACTGCCTCGACAATTTGTATTCCTGACCAAAAATATAATGACGCACCGAACCGTACAACCACAGTTACCCCGACTATCACTCCAGGGAATCTCAATTGTGGACAGAAAGCGCGGCAACTCCTTTATTAGGAAATGTTTCACAGGAAACTTATTCCCTGGACGTCAAAAAAAAAAAAAAGGATATTTTAAATAAATTTGATGAGGAATCGATTGCCACGCTGCGAACCATGTATCTGACTCTACCCATACCCCCAAGGCAAAAGAGACCCACTTCAAAATTATGACTGACATCTACCCATCTAAGGAATTATCGAGGGTACGCTTTAATTTTGAAGATAATATTTGTACATTTTGTGAAGACAACATTGAAACCACTGACCATATATTTTTTCTCCTTCTCATTCCATCGTCACCAGTTTCCTTCTCAAAAGATGATATAACATTCTGTTTACTTATAAGCAACATAACAGATGAACTCTGTGTCAATGTTCTTTTAGGCCTGGCCAAGTTCTTCATTCACAAGAACAGAATGCAAAAATGCTCCCCAAATTTTAATGTCTTCATAAACGATTTTGAAATATAAAAAAAAAAAAAAAAAAATCCTTAAAACTTATGGAAAAATCCAAAAACTAAAAAATATAGTTACCCATGTCCGAGGTTCCTTTTTTTTTTGGTAAAAAAAAAAAAACAAAAAAAAAAAAACAACTTGATTACATGTTACATTCCCCTTGCAATTTTTTTTTTTTTTTTTCGTTTTAATTTCTTATTTGTCTATCTATTGATTTAATTACTTCCTTTTAATTTCTTTTTTTGTCTCGCACTGTAAATTTCTCACAAACCTGTAACACTATTAACTTCTCATTACATACAGAACAAATGTCCTGATGTCCGTTGCTTCCTCATCCCTGGTTGTTTCATTGACATTCAGTTCTACCTTGCTATGTTTATTTGTACATCTGTATATTTGGGTGTACTATTTATGTTCAATTAAAAACAGTTTGATGTCTGAGATTCCTTGTGAACCGCCAACTTAATTACATGTTATATTCCCCTCACAATTTTTTTTTTTCGTTTTTAATTTTATTTTTCTATCTATTTATTTAATTATATCCTTTTAATTTTCTTTTTTTGTCTAGCATTAAAAATTTCTCGCAAACCGTTAACACTATTAACTTCTGATTACTTACACCACGAATGCGCTTATGCCCCCCCACCCATCCCGCTTTTTCCGTACGGAGGCAGACACTGAGATCGAAAGCAAATGGGTGTCATTGAAATGCAGTAACAGGGTGATAACAGCCGTGTTCGAAGTGTGTAGGGGCTTATAGGAGAGCAGAAGCACGTCACGCAATTCACCTGAGTTCGGAGGATCGGGAGTACCAGGGCCCATAGCGGAGAAGCGGAAGAGCGGAGTTATGTGTCTCTTCTCAAAGGCCGGGAAGCTGGGGGGCAGCAGGACCCCTTAGAGCGGCTAATGTGAGCCTTCTCCGGACATAGATCACCCGGACTTATGACTGGAGCTCCCGGACCTCCGGGCACACACATATGTGAATGAGTGGATGAGCTAATGTCGGTTTGGTTGTGGATACGTTTCGGCCAATGCTATCAGCACAGCTATGATTATCCCCAGAACGTTGAGAACGAGCTCCCGGAACTCCAGACATGCGTATATAAAAGAGTGGAATTAAGGTGTGTGTGTGTGTGTGTGTGTGTGTGTGTGTGTATACGTGTGGGACAGAAGTAATGTTGGGGACAGAAATTGTTATTAGCCTGCTGGCAGATGACACAACCTTAGTTTTGAAAAATGAACATCAAGTCCCAATAAGTGCTGAAAAAAACCAAAACATTCTCCAAGGCTTCAGGATTGTCATTAAACTTAAAGAAATGCAAACTTCTTGCGCTGCATGACTCGCCACTAAAGGAAATCAGCGATGTTTCCATGAAATCAGAAATAAAATACTTGAGCATTTTCCTATCCAAGGACCAAACGTTAAATCAATCCAGGAACATTGAATCTAAACTGAATCAAAGTAAAGCTTAATTCTAATATATGGCTCCAGAGAGATTTATCAATATTAGGCCGGATATATTTGACTAAAATGGATGTGTTTATCCAGATGTATATACCCAGCGTATTCCAATGCTGCTCCAAATCAACTCGTAAAATCTGTTAACCAAATCAATTTCAACTTTATCTGGAGGAACAGACCACACCATCTAAGAAAAATCACATATGGTGAAAGAAACAAGTGAAGGAGGGCTGAAAGTGATAGAGTCGGACTGCTTGAATGGGACATTGAAGGTGAACTGGTTGAAATCCTGGATCAAACCTCATCGTTCTTTCTGGTATTGTACTCCAAACTACTTATTCAACAAAGTCGGCGGCCTGAGTCTTCTGCTTATCTCTGACTTGGATATCAACAAGATTCCTGTCAAATGTTCAGAGTTCCATAAACAAATATTATTATACTGGAAAATGATATACGTACACAATTTCTCACCACACAGTATAATAGTTTGGAACAATCGATATGTACTGCATGGCAACAAACCTCTGTTTTACAAGGAATGCTTTGAGAAAGGTATATGGTCGATAATTGACTTGATGGATGACACTGGCAGTCCTCTGGACAATGAGCAGTTCTGTACTACACACAGATTCAAGCCTCCCATATTAGAGTTGCTAAAGTTACGAAACGCACTGCCTCGACAATTTGTATTCCTGACCAAAAATATAATGACGCACCGAACCGTACAACCACAGTTACCCCGACTATCACTCCAGGGAATCTCAATTGTGGACAGAAAGCGCGGCAACTCCTTTATTAGGAAATGTTTCACAGGAAACTTATTCCCTGGACGTCAAAAAAAAAAAAAAGGATATTTTAAATAAATTTGATGAGGAATCGATTGCCACGCTGCGAACCATGTATCTGACTCTACCCATACCCCCAAGGCAAAAGAGACCCACTTCAAAATTATGACTGACATCTACCCATCTAAGGAATTATCGAGGGTACGCTTTAATTTTGAAGATAATATTTGTACATTTTGTGAAGACAACATTGAAACCACTGACCATATATTTTTTCTCCTTCTCATTCCATCGTCACCAGTTTCCTTCTCAAAAGATGATATAACATTCTGTTTACTTATAAGCAACATAACAGATGAACTCTGTGTCAATGTTCTTTTAGGCCTGGCCAAGTTCTTCATTCACAAGAACAGAATGCAAAAATGCTCCCCAAATTTTAATGTCTTCATAAACGATTTTGAAATATAAAAAAAAAAAAAAAAAAATCCTTAAAACTTATGGAAAAATCCGAAAACAAAAAAATATAGTTACCCATGTCCGAGGTTCCTTTTTTTTTTGGTAAAAAAAAAAAAAAAAACAAAAAAAACAACTTGATTACATGTTACATTCCCCTTGCAATTTTTTTTTTTTTTTTCGTTTTAATTTCTTATTTGTCTATCTATTGATTTAATTACTTCCTTTTAATTTCTTTTTTTGTCTCGCACTGTAAATTTCTCACAAACCTGTAACACTATTAACTTCTCATTACATACAGAACAAATGTCCTGATGTCCGTTGCTTCCTCATCCCTGGTTGTTTCATTGACATTCAGTTCTACCTTGCTATGTTTATTTGTACATCTGTATATTTGGGTGTACTATTTATGTTCAATTAAAAACAGTTTGATGTCTGAGATTCCTTGTGAACCGCCAACTTAATTACATGTTATATTCCCCTCACAATTTTTTTTTTTCGTTTTTAATTTTATTTTTCTATCTATTTATTTAATTATATCCTTTTAATTTTCTTTTTTTGTCTAGCATTAAAAATTTCTCGCAAACCGTTAACACTATTAACTTCTGATTACTTACAGCACGAATGCGCTTATGCCCCCCCACCCATCCCGCTTTTTCCGTACGGAGGCAGACACTGAGATCGAAAGCAAATGGGTGTCATTGAAATGCAGTAACAGGGTGATAACAGCCGTGTTCGAAGTGTGTAGGGGCTTATAGTAGAGCAGAAGCACGTCACGCAATTCACCTGAGTTCGGAGGATCGGGAGTACCAGGGCCCATAGCGGAGAAGCGGAAGAGCGGAGTTATGTGTCTCTTCTCAAAGGCGGGGAAGCTGGGGGGCAGCAGGACCCCTTAGACCGGCTAATGTGAGCCTACTCCGGACAGATATCACCCGGAGTTATGACTGGAGCTCCCGGACCTCCGGGCACACACATATATGAATGAGTGGATGAGCTAATGTCGGTTTGGTTGTGGATACGTTTCGGCCAATGCTATCAGCACAGCTATGATTATCCCCAGAACGTTGAGAACGAGCTCCCGGAACTCCAGACATGCGTATATAAAAGAGTGGAATTAAGGTGTGTGTGTGTGTGTGTGTGTGTGTGTGTGTGTGTGTATACGTGTGGGACAGAAGTAATGTTGGGGACAGAAATTGTTATTAGCCTGCTGGCAGATGACACAACCTTAGTTTTGAAAAATGAACATCAAGTCCCAATAAGTGCTGAAAAAAACCAAAACATTCTCCAAGGCTTCAGGATTGTCATTAAACTTAAAGAAATGCAAACTTCTTGCGCTGCATGACTCGCCACTAAAGGAAATCAGCGATGTTTCTATGAAATCAGAAATAAAATACTTGAGCATTTTCCTATCCAAGGACCAAACGTTAAATCAATCCAGGAACATTGAATCTAAACTGAATCAAAGTAAAGCTTAATTCTAATATATGGCTCCAGAGAGATTTATCAATATTAGGCCGGATATATTTGACTAAAATGGATGTGTTTATCCAGATGTATATACCCAGCGTATTCCAATGCTGCTCCAAATCAACTCGTAAAATCTGTTAACCAAATCAATTTCAACTTTATCTGGAGGAACAGACCACACCATCTAAGAAAAATCACATATGGTGAAAGAAACAAGTGAAGGAGGGCTGAAAGTGATAGAGTCGGACTGCTTGAATGGGACATTGAAGGTGAACTGGTTGAAATCCTGGATCAAACCTCATCGTTCTTTCTGGTATTGTACTCCAAACTACTTATTCAACAAAGTCGGCGGCCTGAGTCTTCTGCTTATCTCTGACTTGGATATCAACAAGATTCCTGTCAAATGTTCAGAGTTCCATAAACAAATATTATTATACTGGAAAATGATATACGTACACAATTTCTCACCACACAGTATAATAGTTTGGAACAATCGATATGTACTGCATGGCAACAAACCTCTGTTTTACAAGGAATGCTTTGAGAAAGGTATATGGTCGATAATTGACTTGATGGATGACACTGGCAGTCCTCTGGACAATGAGCAGTTCTGTACTACACACAGATTCAAGCCTCCCATATTAGAGTTGCTAAAGTTACGAAACGCACTGCCTCGACAATTTGTATTCCTGACCAAAAATATAATGACGCACCGAACCGTACAACCACAGTTACCCCGACTATCACTCCAGGGAATCTCAATTGTGGACAGAAAGCGCGGCAACTCCTTTATTAGGAAATGTTTCACAGGAAACTTATTCCCTGGACGTCAAAAAAAAAAAAAAGGATATTTTAAATAAATTTGATGAGGAATCGATTGCCACGCTGCGAACCATGTATCTGACTCTACCCATACCCCCAAGGCAAAAGAGACCCACTTCAAAATTATGACTGACATCTACCCATCTAAGGAATTATCGAGGGTACGCTTTAATTTTGAAGATAATATTTGTACATTTTGTGAAGACAACATTGAAACCACTGACCATATATTTTTTCTCCTTCTCATTCCATCGTCACCAGTTTCCTTCTCAAAAGATGATATAACATTCTGTTTACTTATAAGCAACATAACAGATGAACTCTGTGTCAATGTTCTTTTAGGCCTGGCCAAGTTCTTCATTCACAAGAACAGAATGCAAAAATGCTCCCCAAATTTTAATGTCTTCATAAACGATTTTGAAATATAAAAAAAAAAAAAAAAATCCTTAAAACTTATGGAAAAATCCGAAAACAAAAAAATATAGTTACCCATGTCCGAGGTTCCTTTTTTTTTTGGTAAAAAAAAAAAAACAAACAAAAAAAACAACTTGATTACATGTTACATTCCCCTTGCAATTTTTTTTTTTTTTTTTCGTTTTAATTTCTTATTTGTCTATCTATTGATTTAATTACTTCCTTTTAATTTCTTTTTTTGTCTCGCACTGTAAATTTCTCACAAACCTGTAACACTATTAACTTCTCATTACATACAGAACAAATGTCCTGATGTCCGTTGCTTCCTCATCCCTGGTTGTTTCATTGACATTCAGTTCTACCTTGCTATGTTTATTTGTACATTTGTATATTTGGGTGTACTATTTATGTTCAATTAAAAACAGTTTGATGTCTGAGATTCCTTGTGAACCGCCAACTTAATTACATGTTATATTCCCCTCACAATTTTTTTTTTTCGTTTTTAATTTTATTTTTCTATCTATTTATTTAATTATATCCTTCTAATTTTCTTTTTTTGTCTAGCATTAAAAATTTCTCGCAAACCGTTAACACTATTAACTTCTGATTACTTACAGCACGAATGCGCTTATGCCCCCCCACCCATCCCGCTTTTTCCGTACGGAGGCAGACACTGAGATCGAAAGCAAATGGGTGTCATTGAAATGCAGTAACAGGGTGATAACAGCCGTGTTCGAAGTGTGTAGGGGCTTATAGGAGAGCAGAAGCACGTCACGCAATTCACCTGAGTTCGGAGGATCGGGAGTACCAGGGCCCATAGCGGAGAAGCGGAAGAGCGGAGTTATGTGTCTCTTCTCAAAGGCGGGGAAGCTGGGGGGCAGCAGGACCCCTTAGACCGGCTAAGGTGAGCCTACTCCGGACAGAGATCACCCGGAGTTATGACTGGAGCTCCCGGACCTCTGGGCACACACATATGTGAATGACTGGATGAGCTAATGTTGGTTTGGTTGTGGATACGTTTCGGCCAATGCTATCAGCACAGCGATGATGAGTTCAGGTGTGTCTGTGTGTGTTTGTGTGTTTGTGTGTGTGTGTGTGTGTGTGTGTGTGTGTGTGCGTGTGTTTGTGTGTGTGTGAGAGTTTGTTTTTGTGGGTTGGGGGGGGTTCCCGCGGACACGGAGTACCAGGGCCTGGAGCGGATGAGGTGAGGAGCGGAGGAGAGCAGAAGCCCGGACCGTGATTCGCTTGTGTCCAGCGGTTCGGGAGTTCCAGGGCCCGAAACGGAGGAGCGGAGGAGCGGAGGAGCGGAGGAGCGGAGGAGCGGAGGAGCGGAGGAGCGGAGGAGCGGAGGACAGCAAAACCCCTTTCTGCAATTCGCCTGAGTCCGGCGGATCGGTAGTACCTGGTTCCGCAGCGGATGAGCGGAGGAGTGGAGGAGATGTTTCTCTTCTCAGAGGCGGCGAGGGGGGGGGGCAGGACCCCTTACCCTTATCCCCCCCGGACGTTTGAGTGGAGCTCCCGGACCTCCGGGCACGCACATGCGAATGACTGGATCACAGGGAGTGCCAGGGCCTGGAGCGGATGAGCAGAGGAGAGGCGGAGGGCAGAAGCCCGGCCCTGTTCAAGAGTTCCAGGGTCCAAAGCGGGGGAGCGAAGAAGCGGAGGAGGGGAGGAGAGCAGAAGAGCAAAAAACTGGCCCGGAATTCACCGAAGTCCCGCGGATCGGGAGTTCCAGGGCCCGGAGCGGAAGAGCGGAGGAGCGGAGGAGAGGAGGAGCGGAGCAAAGCTAAGCCCGTCTTAACAACAAGGAAATTACAGATGAGGCTATAATTTCTAATGAAAACTTTAAATTCTATAGCCACGTATACACTTCGACATTGTCAAAAAGCGATTGTGACTCCTTTCCATTAAATATTCCTCAATATATCCCAAAAATAAACAACAAACAATATATGTTTGTTTATATATGTTTATATATAAACAACAAAAAATATACAGTTTGATGTCTGAGATTCCTTGTGAATCGCCAACTTAATTACATGTCGTATTCCCCTTGCATTTTTTTTTTTTGGTTTTAATTTCATTTGTCTATCTATTTATCTAATTATTTCCTTTTAATTTCGTTTTTTGTCTAGCACTGTAAATTTCTCACAAACCTGTAACACTATTAACTTCTCATTACATACAGAACAAATGTCCTCATGTCCGTTGCTTCCTCATGCCTGGTTGTTTCATTGACATTCAGTTCTACCTTGCTATGTTTATTTGTACATTTGTATATTTGGGTGTACTATTTATGTTCAATTAAAAACAGTTTGATGTCTGAGATTCCCTGTGAACCGCCAACTTAATTACATGTTATATTCCCCTCACAATTTTTTTTTTTTCGTTTTTAATTTTATTTTTCTATCTATTTATTTAATTATATCCTTTTAATTTTCTTTTTTTGTCTAGCATTAAAAATTTCTCGCAAACCGTTAACACTATTAACTTCTGATTACTTACAGCACGAATGCGCTTATGCCCCCCCACCCCCCACCCCCCCGCTTTTTCCGTACGGTGGCAGACACTGAGATCGAAAGCAAATGGGTGTCATTGAAATGCAGTAACAGGGTGATAACAGCCGTGTTCGAAGTGTGTAGGGGCTTATAGTAGAGCAGAAGCACGTCACGCAATTCACCTGAGTTCGGAGGATCGGGAGTACCAGGGCCCATAGCGGAGAAGCGGAAGAGCGGAGTTATGTGTCTCTTCTCAAAGGCCGGGAAGCTGGGGGGCAGCAGGACCCCTTAGAGCGGCTAATGTGAGCCTTCTCCGGACATAGATCACCCGGACTTATGACTGGAGCTCCCGGACCTCTGGGCACACACATATGTGAATGAGTGGATGAGCTAATGTTGGTTTGGTTGTGGAAACGTTTCGGCCAATGCTATTAGCACAGCTATGATGAGTTCAGGTGTGTCTGTGTGTGTTTGTGTGTTTGTGTGTGTGTGTGTGTGTGTGTGTGTGCGTGTGTTTGTGTGTGTGTGAGAGTTTGTTTTTGTGGGTTGGGGGGGGTTCCCGCGGACACGGAGTACCAGGGCCTGGAGCGGATGAGGTGAGGAGCGGAGGAGAGCAGAAGCCCGGACCGTGATTCGCTTGTGTCCAGCGGTTCGGGAGTTCCAGGGCCCGAAACGGAGGAGCGGAGGAGCGGAGGACGGCAAAACCCCTTTCTGCAATTCGCCTGAGTCCGGCGGATCGGTAATACCTGGTTCCGCAGCGGAGGAGCGGAGGAGTGGAGGAGATGTTTCTCTTCTCAGAGGCGGCGAGGAGGGGGGGAGAGGGACAGGACCCCTTACCCTTACCCCCCCCGGACGTTTGAGTGGAGCTCCCGGACCTCCGGGCACGCACATGCGAATGACTGGATCACAGGGAGTGCCAGGGCCTGGAGCGGATGAGCAGAGGAGAGGCGGAGGGCAGAAGCCCGGCCCTGTTCAAGAGTTCCAGGGTCCAAAGCGGGGGAGCGAAGAAGCGGAGGAGGGGAGGAGAGCAGAAGAGCAAAAAAACTGGCCCGGAATTCACCGAAGTCCCGCGGATCGGGAGTTCCAGGGCCCGGAGCGGAAGAGCGGAGGAGAGGAGGAGCGGAGCAAAGCGGAAGCCCGTCTTAACAACAAGGAAATTACAGATGAGGCTATCATTTCCAATGAAAACTTTAAATTCTATAGCCACCTATACACTTCGACATTGTCAAAAAGCGATTGTGACTCCTTTCCATTAAATTTTCCTCAATATATCCCAAAAATAAACAACAAACAATATATGTTTGTTTATATATGTTTATATATAAACAACAAAAAATATACAGTTTGATGTCTGAGATTCCTTGTGAATCGCCAACTTAATTACATGTCGTATTCCCCTTGCATTTTTTTTTTTCGGTTTTAATTTCATTGGTCTATCTATTTATTTAATTATTTCCTTTTAATTTCTTTTTTTGTCTAGCAATGTAAATTTCTCACAAACCGTTAACACTATTAACTTCTGATTACATACAGAACGAATGTCCTTATGTCCTTTTCTTCTTCATGCCTGGTTGTTTCATTGACATTCAGTTCTACCTTGCCATGTTTATTTGTACATTTGCGTGTACTATTTATGTTCAATTAAAAAAAAAAAAAAAAAAAGAATGAGAGGCTGAGAAAATCTCCATGTCTCTCTCTCTCCCCCCTTAATGCCCCCCCGCTTTTTCCGTACGTTGGCAGACAATGAGATCAAAAGCAAATGGGTGTCATCGTAATGCAGTAACAGGGTGATAAAGGCCATGTTAGAAGTGTGTATGGGCTTATTTTACAGGCTTTCCCCTGGTACTCCATGGATTACCAGGGGCGTTTCTGCCGTGAAGCTGAAAGGAGCTGTTTCGGTGTTCCTGTTTATAAATCCACTCAGCAATGAGGTGAAAAGCACATCGGTATCGATATAATTCGGTAACAGGGCGATAACATCCATGTATTCCGCTCTGGGCCCTGGTACTCCTCGGGGGGGTGAACGCCGGGCCGAACTAGTCCTGGTACTCCATGGAGTACCAGAGGCCCGCCGCAGTGAGAGTAAATGGAGCAATTTGGGTGTTCAATTGTAAAAAGCGGCCTAAAATCCGTGTGGAAAGCAAACGAGTGTTGTTTTAAGACAGTGTGAGGGTGACAGCAATCTCTCCAAGAAGCTTTCTTGGGTTATTTCTGAGGTTTCTCAATGCACTCCTAATGGGAGAGAAGGTAAAGCCCATAAAGCCCACGGGCTTTTCCTTTGTCCGCGCTGCAAGGGACTTTACTCGTTTTTTCGAGGGGACATCCCGCGGGATAGTGTTGGAGTGGCCGTCTAGGAGGAGGGTTTTATTT
>NW_028234033.1:312500-315000 GCF_037954325.1 Fistularia commersonii
TATAATTGCTACCGAAATGCTAGCCGTTTATGTTGAAAAGAGCAACGATATCCAAAAGTTAGACGTGCTGGGGACTGAAATTGTTATTAGCCTGCTGGCAGATGACACAACCTTAGTTTTGAAAAATGAACATCAAGTCCCAATAAGTGCCGAAAACAACCAAAACATTCTCCAAGGCTTCAGGATTGTCATTAAACTTAAAGAAATGCAAACTTCTTGCGCTGCATGACTCGCCACTAAAGGAAATCAGCGATGTTTCCATGAAATCAGAAATAAAATACTTGAGCATTTTCCTATCCAAGGACCAAACGTTAAATCAATCCAGGAACATTGAATCTAAACTGAATCAAAGTAAAGCTTAATTCTAATATATGGCTCCAGAGAGATTTATCAATATTAGGCCGGATATATTTGACTAAAATGGATGTGTTTATCCAGATGTATATACCCAGCGTATTCCAATGCTGCTCCAAATCAACTCGTAAAATCTGTTAACCAAATCAATTTCAACTTTATCTGGAGGAACAGACCACACCATCTAAGAAAAATCACATATGGTGAAAGAAACAAGTGAAGGAGGGCTGAAAGTGATAGAGTCGGACTGCTTGAATGGGACATTGAAGGTGAACTGGTTGAAATCCTGGATCAAACCTCATCGTTCTTTCTGGTATTGTACTCCAAACTACTTATTCAACAAAGTCGGCGGCCTGAGTCTTCTGCTTATCTCTGACTTGGATATCAACAAGATTCCTGTCAAATGTTCAGAGTTCCATAAACAAATATTATTATACTGGAAAATGATATACGTACACAATTTCTCACCACACAGTATAATAGTTTGGAACAATCGATATGTACTGCATGGCAACAAACCTCTGTTTTACAAGGAATGCTTTGAGAAAGGTATATGGTCGATAATTGACTTGATGGATGACACTGGCAGTCCTCTGGACAATGAGCAGTTCTGTACTACACACAGATTCAAGCCTCCCATATTAGAGTTGCTAAAGTTACGAAACGCACTGCCTCGACAATTTGTATTCCTGACCAAAAATATAATGACGCACCGAACCGTACAACCACAGTTACCCCGACTATCACTCCAGGGAATCTCAATTGTGGACAGAAAGCGCGGCAACTCCTTTATTAGGAAATGTTTCACAGGAAACTTATTCCCTGGACGTCAAAAAAAAAAAAAAGGATATTTTAAATAAATTTGATGAGGAATCGATTGCCACGCTGCGAACCATGTATCTGACTCTACCCATACCCCCAAGGCAAAAGAGACCCACTTCAAAATTATGACTGACATCTACCCATCTAAGGAATTATCGAGGGTACGCTTTAATTTTGAAGATAATATTTGTACATTTTGTGAAGACAACATTGAAACCACTGACCATATATTTTTTCTCCTTCTCATTCCATCGTCACCAGTTTCCTTCTCAAAAGATGATATAACATTCTGTTTACTTATAAGCAACATAACAGATGAACTCTGTGTCAATGTTCTTTTAGGCCTGGCCAAGTTCTTCATTCACAAGAACAGAATGCAAAAATGCTCCCCAAATTTTAATGTCTTCATAAACGATTTTGAAATATAAAAAAAAAAAAAAAAATCCTTAAAACTTATGGAAAAATCCGAAAACAAAAAAATATAGTTACCCATGTCCGAGGTTCCTTTTTTTTTTGGTAAAAAAAAAAAAAAAAACAAAAAAAACAACTTGATTACATGTTACATTCCCCTTGCAATTTTTTTTTTTTTTTTTCGTTTTAATTTCTTATTTGTCTATCTATTGATTTAATTACTTCCTTTTAATTTATTTTTTTGTCTCGCACTGTAAATTTCTCACAAACCTGTAACACTATTAACTTCTCATTACATACAGAACAAATGTCCTGATGTCCGTTGCTTCCTCATCCCTGGTTGTTTCATTGACATTCAGTTCTACCTTGCTATGTTTATTTGTACATTTGTATATTTGGGTGTACTATTTATGTTCAATTAAAAACAGTTTGATGTCTGAGATTCCTTGTGAACCGCCAACTTAATTACATGTTATATTCCCCTCACAATTTTTTTTTTTCGTTTTTAATTTTATTTTTCTATCTATTTATTTAATTATATCCTTCTAATTTTCTTTTTTTGTCTAGCATTAAAAATTTCTCGCAAACCGTTAACACTATTAACTTCTGATTACTTACAGCACGATTGCGCTTATGCCCCCCCACCCATCCCGCTTTTTCCGTACGGAGGCAGACACTGAGATCGAAAGCAAATGGGTGTCATTGAAATGCAGTAACAGGGTGATAACAGCCGTGTTCGAAGTGTGTAGGGGCTTATAGGAGAGCAGAAGCACGTCACGCAATTCACCTGAGTTCGGAGGATCGGGAGTACCAGGGCCCATAGCGGAGAAGCGGAAGAGCGGAGTTATGTGTCTCTTCTCAAAGGCGGGGAAGCTGGGGGGCAGCAGGACCCCTTAGACCGGCTAAGGTGAGC
>NW_028234033.1:325000-335000 GCF_037954325.1 Fistularia commersonii
CCTTTCCATCTTTATCTCTCTGTTTCGCCAACCTATATAGATCGTTCTCACCCTCCTTACTATCCAACTGAGCATACAAGTCATCATACGCCCTTTGTTTTGCCTTCGCTACCGCCATCTTTACCTTTCGCCGCATCTCCCTGAACTGCTTTCTGTTCTCTTCAGTCCTCTCAGTATCCCACTTCTTCTTCGCTAACCGCTTTCTCCGTATATACTCCTGCACTTCCTCATTCCACCACCAAGTCTCCTTATCAACTTTCCTTCCAGATGACAAACCGAGTACTCTTCTACCTGTCTCCCTGATAACACTAGCTGTTGTTGTCCAATCATCTGGCAGCTCACCCTGACCACCCAGACCCTTTCTCAACTCCTCCCTGAAAACCGTGCAACGCTCCTCCCTTTTCAGCTTCCACCACTTTGTCCTCTGCTCTGCCTTTGTCCTCGTCATCTACCTTGTCACCAGAGTCGTCGCACAAACCGCCATCCTATGCTGTCTGGCTACACGCCCACCTACAACTACTTTGCAGTCACCGATCTCTTTCAGGTTACCTCGTCTATACAAGATGTAGTCTACCTGCGTGCTCCTACCTCCGCTCTTATAAGTTACCCTATGTTCCTGTTTTTTCTGGAAAAAGGTATTCACTACACCCATTTCCATCCCTTTTGCAAAATCTACCACCATCTGTCCCTCTGCATTCCTATCCTGGATACCATATCTGCCCATCACTTCTTCATCCCCTCTATTGCCTTCACCAACATGTCCATTGAAGTCTGCACCAATTACCACTCTCTCATTTCTGGGAATATTCTGCATCACTTCATCCAACTCATTCCAGAACTTCTCCTTCTCTTCAGGTTCACATCCCACCTGTGGCGCATAGCCACTAACAACACTGAGCATCACACCTTCAATTTCCAATTTCAGACTCATAAGTCTATCTGACATTCTTTTCACCTCTAGGACGTTCCTTACAAACTCCTCCTTCAAGATGACTCCTACTCCATTTCTCTTCTTGTCAGCACCATAATAGTATAACTTAAAGCCTGCTCCTAAGCTTCTAGCCTTACTACCCTTCCACCTGGTCTCCTGGACACACAGTATATCCAGCTTCCTTCTCTGCATCGTGTCCATCAACTCTCTACCTTTTCCTGTCATAGTCCCAATATTCAAAGTCCCTACTCTCAGTCCCAGGCTCTTTCCTTTCCTCCTCTCTCTCTGCTTCCGAACACGCACTCCTCCTCTTCTTCTTCTTCTTGTTCTTCGACCCACAGTAGCCCGATTTCCATTAGTACCCTGTAGGTCATCAGTACCAATGGCGGTCGTTGTTAACCCGGTCCGCGACCCATCCGGTATGGTATAGTTATGGTTGACTCGCATGTTTGGTTTTGGCAAACGTTTTACGCCGGATGCCCCTCCTGACGCAACCCTCTGCATTTATCCGGGCTTGGGACCGGCACAGGGAGACACTGCTCCGTGCCCCCCCCCCCCCCCCAAAGGCAGGCTTGGAGAGACACGGGCCAGTGCCGCCCTGAGGCTGCATTACCCTCTCTTTCTTACATTTATTATAAAAATATGCTTATCTTCCTTTTAGCTCATCACACATGTCTTTATGATTTTCAGTCCATGCCTCAGCCGGCCTGAAGCTCCACTGATGCGCATGTGCGGATGCCTCTATCTAGCGGACATAAAATAAAGACAATCATTCAAATGTGAATGAGTCGGCGTGATGCTCCGGGATGTGTGGAGCTCAGGGAGCTCCACGAGTGAGGGAGTTAAGTTAGGGCGGGGGTGCAAGTAGGCTCTAGGATTCCCCGAGTCGGGGCGAGCGATGGGTTTAGAGGCGTATCGCATTGAAGATAATGGCCGCATATCCTTCTTGGACTTTTCTAAAGCCTTTGACTCGGTCGAACATCCATTTATCATAGCAACGCTCGAACATTTTGGATTTGGTTAAATATTCAGGAATGTGATCCGTGGGCTCTATGAGAATATTCATAGCTGTGTCACCCTGCCAAGCGGCACCACTCCGAGCTTCCATGTTGATGTGGGAATCCCCCAAGGTTGCCCCATCTCACCCTATTTATTTATAATTGCTACCGAAATGCTAGCCGTTTATGTTGAAAAGAGCAACGATATCCAAAAGTTAGACGTGCTGGGGACTGAAATTGTTATTAGCCTGCTGGCAGATGACACAACCTTAGTTTTGAAAAATGAACATCAAGTCCCAATAAGTGCCGAAAACAACCAAAACATTCTCCAAGGCTTCAGGATTGTCATTAAACTTAAAGAAATGCAAACTTCTTGCGCTGCATGACTCGCCACTAAAGGAAATCAGCGATGTTTCCATGAAATCAGAAATAAAATACTTGAGCATTTTCCTATCCAAGGACCAAACGTTAAATCAATCCAGGAACATTGAATCTAAACTGAATCAAAGTAAAGCTTAATTCTAATATATGGCTCCAGAGAGATTTATCAATATTAGGCCGGATATATTTGACTAAAATGGATGTGTTTATCCAGATGTATATACCCAGCGTATTCCAATGCTGCTCCAAATCAACTCGTAAAATCTGTTAACCAAATCAATTTCAACTTTATCTGGAGGAACAGACCACACCATCTAAGAAAAATCACATATGGTGAAAGAAACAAGTGAAGGAGGGCTGAAAGTGATAGAGTCGGACTGCTTGAATGGGACATTGAAGGTGAACTGGTTGAAATCCTGGATCAAACCTCATCGTTCTTTCTGGTATTGTACTCCAAACTACTTATTCAACAAAGTCGGCGGCCTGAGTCTTCTGCTTATCTCTGACTTGGATATCAACAAGATTCCTGTCAAATGTTCAGAGTTCCATAAACAAATATTATTATACTGGAAAATGATATACGTACACAATTTCTCACCACACAGTATAATAGTTTGGAACAATCGATATGTACTGCATGGCAACAAACCTCTGTTTTACAAGGAATGCTTTGAGAAAGGTATATGGTCGATAATTGACTTGATGGATGACACTGGCAGTCCTCTGGACAATGAGCAGTTCTGTACTACACACAGATTCAAGCCTCCCATATTAGAGTTGCTAAAGTTACGAAACGCACTGCCTCGACAATTTGTATTCCTGACCAAAAATATAATGACGCACCGAACCGTACAACCACAGTTACCCCGACTATCACTCCAGGGAATCTCAATTGTGGACAGAAAGCGCGGCAACTCCTTTATTAGGAAATGTTTCACAGGAAACTTATTCCCTGGACGTCAAAAAAAAAAAAAAGGATATTTTAAATAAATTTGATGAGGAATCGATTGCCACGCTGCGAACCATGTATCTGACTCTACCCATACCCCCAAGGCAAAAGAGACCCACTTCAAAATTATGACTGACATCTACCCATCTAAGGAATTATCGAGGGTACGCTTTAATTTTGAAGATAATATTTGTACATTTTGTGAAGACAACATTGAAACCACTGACCATATATTTTTTCTCCTTCTCATTCCATCGTCACCAGTTTCCTTCTCAAAAGATGATATAACATTCTGTTTACTTATAAGCAACATAACAGATGAACTCTGTGTCAATGTTCTTTTAGGCCTGGCCAAGTTCTTCATTCACAAGAACAGAATGCAAAAATGCTCCCCAAATTTTAATGTCTTCATAAACGATTTTGAAATATAAAAAAAAAAAAAAAAAATCCTTAAAACTTATGGAAAAATCCAAAAACTAAAAAATATAGTTACCCATGTCCGAGGTTCCTTTTTTTTTTGGTAAAAAAAAAAAAACAAAAAAAAAAAACCAACTTGATTACATGTTACATTCCCCTTGCAATTTTTTTTTTTTTTTTTCGTTTTAATTTCTTATTTGTCTATCTATTGATTTAATTACTTCCTTTTAATTTCTTTTTTTGTCTCGCACTGTAAATTTCTCACAAACCTGTAACACTATTAACTTCTCATTACATACAGAACAAATGTCCTGATGTCCGTTGCTTCCTCATCCCTGGTTGTTTCATTGACATTCAGTTCTACCTTGCTATGTTTATTTGTACATTTGTATATTTGGGTGTACTATTTATGTTCAATTAAAAACAGTTTGATGTCTGAGATTCCTTGTGAACCGCCAACTTAATTACATGTTATATTCCCCTCACAATTTTTTTTTTTCGTTTTTAATTTTATTTTTCTATCTATTTATTTAATTATATCCTTTTAATTTTCTTTTTTTGTCTAGCATTAAAAATTTCTCGCAAACCGTTAACACTATTAACTTCTGATTACTTACAGCACGAATGCGCTTATGCCCCCCCACCCCCCGCTTTTTCCGTACGGTGGCAGACACTGAGATCGAAAGCAAATGGGTGTCATTGAAATGCAGTAACAGGGTGATAACAGCCGTGTTCGAAGTGTGTAGGGGCTTATAGGAGAGCAGAAGCACGTCACGCAATTCACCTGAGTTCGGAGGATCGGGAGTACCAGGGCCCATAGCGGAGAAGCGGAAGAGCGGAGTTATGTGTCTCTTCTCAAAGGCGGGGAAACTGGGGGGCAGCAGGACCCCTTAGACCGGCTAATGTGAGTCTTCTCCGGACATAGATCACCCGGACTTATGACTGGAGCTCCCGGACCTCTGGGCACACACATATGTGAATGAGTGGATGAGCTAATGTTGGTTTGGTTGTGGATACGTTTCGGCCAATGCTATCAGCACAGCGATGATGAGTTCAGGTGTGTCTGTGTGTGTTTGTGTGTTTGTGTGTGTGTGTGTGTGTGTGTGTGTGTGTGCGTGTGTTTGTGTGTGTGTGAGAGTTTGTTTTTGTGGGTTGGGGGGGGTTCCCGCGGACACGGAGTACCAGGGCCTGGAGCGGATGAGGTGAGGAGCGGAGGAGAGCAGAAGCCCGGACCGTGATTCGCTTGTGTCCAGCGGTTCGGGAGTTCCAGGGCCCGAAACGGAGGAGCGGAGGAGCGGAGGAGCGGAGGAGCGGAGGAGCGGAGGAGCGGAGGAGCGGAGGAGCGGAGGACAGCAAAACCCCTTTCTGCAATTCGCCTGAGTCCGGCGGATCGGTAGTACCTGGTTCCGCAGCGGATGAGCGGAGGAGTGGAGGAGATGTTTCTCTTCTCAGAGGCGGCGAGGGGGGGGGGGCAGGACCCCTTACCCTTATCCCCCCCGGACGTTTGAGTGGAGCTCCCGGACCTCCGGGCACGCACATGCGAATGACTGGATCACAGGGAGTGCCAGGGCCTGGAGCGGATGAGCAGAGGAGAGGCGGAGGGCAGAAGCCCGGCCCTGTTCAAGAGTTCCAGGGTCCAAAGCGGGGGAGCGAAGAAGCGGAGGAGGGGAGGAGAGCAGAAGAGCAAAAAACTGGCCCGGAATTCACCGAAGTCCCGCGGATCGGGAGTTCCAGGGCCCGGAGCGGAAGAGCGGAGGAGCGGAGGAGAGGAGGAGCGGAGCAAAGCTAAGCCCGTCTTAACAACAAGGAAATTACAGATGAGGCTATAATTTCTAATGAAAACTTTAAATTCTATAGCCACGTATACACTTCGACATTGTCAAAAAGCGATTGTGACTCCTTTCCATTAAATATTCCTCAATATATCCCAAAAATAAACAACAAACAATATATGATTGTTTATATATGTTTATATATAAACAACAAAAAATATACAGTTTGATGTCTGAGATTCCTTGTGAATCGCCAACTTAATTACATGTCGTATTCCCCTTGCATTTTTTTTTTTTGGTTTTAATTTCATTTGTCTATCTATTTATCTAATTATTTCCTTTTAATTTCGTTTTTTGTCTAGCACTGTAAATTTCTCACAAACCTGTAACACTATTAACTTCTCATTACATACAGAACAAATGTCCTCATGTCCGTTGCTTCCTCATGCCTGGTTGTTTCATTGACATTCAGTTCTACCTTGCTATGTTTATTTGTACATTTGTATATTTGGGTGTACTATTTATGTTCAATTAAAAACAGTTTGATGTCTGAGATTCCCTGTGAACCGCCAACTTAATTACATGTTATATTCCCCTCACAATTTTTTTTTTTTCCTTTTTAATTTTATTTTTCTATCTATTTATTTAATTATATCCTTTTAATTTTCTTTTTTTGTCTAGCATTAAAAATTTCTCGCAAACCGTTAACACTATTAACTTCTGATTACTTACAGCACGAATGCGCTTATGCCCCCCCACCCCCCACCCCCCGCTTTTCCGTACGGTGGCAGACACTGAGATCGAAAGCAAATGGGTGTCATTGAAATGCAGTAACAGGGTGATAACAGCCGTGTTCGAAATGTGTAGGGGCTTATAGGAGAGCAGAAGCACGTCACGCAATTCACCTGAGTTCGGAGGATCGGGAGTACCAGGGCCCATAGCGGAGAAGCGGAAGAGCGGAGTTATGTGTCTCTTCTCAAAGGCCGGGAAGCTGGGGGGCAGCAGGACCCCTTAGAGCGGCTAATGTGAGCCTTCTCCGGACATAGATCACCCGGACTTATGACTGGAGCTCCCGGACCTCTGGGCACACACATATGTGAATGAGTGGATGAGCTAATGTTGGTTTGGTTGTGGAAACGTTTCGGCCAATGCTATTAGCACAGCTATGATGAGTTCAGGTGTGTCTCTGTGTGTTTGTGTGTTTGTGTGTGTGTATGCGTGTGTATGTGTGTGTGTGTGTGTGTGTGTGTGTGTGTGTGCGTGTGTTTGTGTGTGTGTGAGAGTTTGTTTTTGTGGGTTGGGGGGGGTTCCCGCGGACACGGAGTACCAGGGCCTGGAGCGGATGAGGTGAGGAGCGGAGGAGAGCAGAAGCCCGGACCGTGATTCGCTTGTGTCCAGCGGTTCGGGAGTTCCAGGGCCCGAAACGGAGGAGCGGAGGAGCGGAGGACGGCAAAACCCCTTTCTGCAATTCGCCTGAGTCCGGCGGATCGGTAATACCTGGTTCCGCAGCGGAGGAGCGGAGGAGTGGAGGAGATGTTTCTCTTCTCAGAGGCGGCGAGGGGTGGGGACAGGACACCTTACCCTTACCCCCCCCGGACGTTTGAGTGGAGCTCCCGGACCTCCGGGCACGCACATGCGAATGACTGGATCACAGGGAGTGCCAGGGCCTGGAGCGGATGAGCAGAGGAGAGGCGGAGGGCAGAAGCCCGGCCCTGTTCAAGAGTTCCAGGGTCCAAAGCGGGGGAGCGAAGAAGCGGAGGAGGGGAGGAGAGCAGAAGAGCAAAAAACTGGCCCGGCATTCACCGAAGTCCCGCGGATCGGGAGTTCCAGGGCCCGGAGCGGAAGAGCGGAGGAGCGGAGGAGAGGAGGAGCGGAGCAAAGCGGAAGCCCGTCTTAACAACAAGGAAATTACAGATGAGGCTATAATTTCTAATGAAAACTTTAAATTCTATAGCCACGTATACACTTCGACATTGTCAAAAAGCGATTGTGACTCCTTTCCATTAAATATTCCTCAATATATCCCAAAAATAAACAACAAACAATATATGTTTGTTTATATATGTTTATATATAAACAACAAAAAATATACAGTTTGATGTCTGAGATTCCTTGTGAATCGCCAACTTAATTACATGTCGTATTCCCCTTGCATTTTTTTTTTTTGGTTTTAATTTCATTTGTCTATCTATTTATCTAATTATTTCCTTTTAATTTCTTTTTTTGTCTAGCACTGTAAATTTCTCACAAACCTGTAACACTATTAACTTCTCATTACATACAGAACAAATGTCCTCATGTCCGTTGCTTCCTCATGCCTGGTTGTTTCATTGACATTCAGTTCTAACTTGCTATGTTTATTTGTACATTTGTATATTTGGGTGTACTATTTATGTTCAATTAAAAACAGTTTGATGTCTGAGATTCCCTGTGAACCGCCAACTTAATTACATGTTATATTCCCCTCACAATTTTTTTTTTTTCGTTTTTAATTTTATTTTTCTATCTATTTATTTAATTATATCCTTTTAATTTTCTTTTTTTGTCTAGCATTAAAAATTTCTCGCAAACCGTTAACACTATTAACTTCTGATTACTTACAGCACGAATGCGCTTATGCCCCCCCACCCCCCACCCCCCCGCTTTTCCGTACGGTGGCAGACACTGAGATCGAAAGCAAATGGGTGTCATTGAAATGCAGTAACAGGGTGATAACAGCCGTGTTCGAAGTGTGTAGGGGCTTATAGGAGAGCAGAAGCACGTCACGCAATTCACCTGAGTTCGGAGGATCGGGAGTACCAGGGCCCATAGCGGAGAAGCGGAAGAGCGGAGTTATGTGTCTCTTCTCAAAGGCCGGGAAGCTGGGGGGCAGCAGGACCCCTTAGAGCGGCTAATGTGAGCCTTCTCCGGACATAGATCACCCGGACTTATGACTGGAGCTCCCGGACCTCCGGGCACACACATATGTGAATGAGTGGATGAGCTAATGTTGGTTTGGTTGTGGAAACGTTTCGGCCAATGCTATTAGCACAGCTATGATGAGTTCAGGTGTGTCTGTGTGTGTTTGTGTGTTTGTGTGTGTGTATGCGTGTGTATGTGTGTGTGTGTGTGTGTGTGTGTGTGTGCGTGTGTTTGTGTGTGTGTGAGAGTTTGTTTTTGTGGGTTGGGGGGGGTTCCCGCGGACACGGAGTACCAGGGCCTGGAGCGGATGAGGTGAGGAGCGGAGGAGAGCAGAAGCCCGGACCGTGATTCGCTTGTGTCCAGCGGTTCGGGAGTTCCAGGGCCCGAAACGGAGGAGCGGAGGAGCAGAGGACGGCAAAACCCCTTTCTGCAATTCGCCTGAGTCCGGCGGATCGGTAATACCTGGTTCCGCAGCGGAGGAGCGGAGGAGTGGAGGAGATGTTTCTCTTCTCAGAGGCGGCGAGGGGGGGGGACAGGACCCCTTACCCTTACCCCCCCCGGACGTTTGAGTGGAGCTCCCGGACCTCCGGGCACGCACATGCGAATGACTGGATCACAGGGAGTGCCAGGGCCTGGAGCGGATGAGCAGAGGAGAGGCGGAGGGCAGAAGCCCGGCCCTGTTCAAGAGTTCCAGGGTCCAAAGCGGGGGAGCGAAGAAGCGGAGGAGGGGAGGAGAGCAGAAGAGCAAAAAACTGGCCCGGAATTCACCGAAGTCCCGCGGATCGGGAGTTCCAGGGCCCGGAGCGGAAGAGCGGAGGAGAGGAGGAGCGGAGCAAAGCGGAAGCCCGTCTTAACAACAAGGAAATTACAGATGAGGCTATCATTTCCAATGAAAACTTTAAATTCTATAGCCACCTATACACTTCGACATTGTCAAAAAGCGATTGTGACTCCTTTCCATTAAATATTCCTCAATATATCCCAAAAATAAACAACAAACAATATATGTTTGTTTATATATGTTTATATATAAACAACAAAAAATATACAGTTTGATGTCTGAGATTCCTTGTGAATCGCCAACTTAATTACATGTTGTATTCCCCTTGCATTTTTTTTTTTCGGTTTTAATTTCATTGGTCTATCTATTTATTTAATTATTTCCTTTTAATTTCTTTTTTTGTCTAGCAATGTAAATTTCTCACAAACCGTTAACACTATTAACTTCTGAATACATACAGAACGAATGTCCTTATGTCCTTTTCTTCTTCATGCCTGGTTGTTTAATTGACATTCAGTTCTACCTTGCCATGTTTATTTGTACATTTGCGTGTACTATTTATGTTCAATTAAAAAAAAAAAAAAAAAAAGAATGAGAGGCTGAGAAAATCTCCATGTCTCTCTCTCTCCCCCCCTTAATGCCCCCCCGCTTTTTCCGTACGTTGGCAGACAATGAGATCAAAAGCAAATGGGTGTCATCGTAATGCAGTAACAGGGTGATAAAGGCCATGTTAGAAGTGTGTATGGGCTTATTTTACAGGCTTTCCCCTGGTACTCCATGGATTACCAGGGGCGTTTCTGCCGTGAAGCTGAAAGGAGCTGTTTCGGTGTTCCTGTTTATAAATCCACTCAGCAATGAGGTGAAAAGCAC
>NW_028234033.1:342500-355000 GCF_037954325.1 Fistularia commersonii
ACTACTTTGCAGTCACCGATCTCTTTCAGGTTACCTCGTCTATACAAGATGTAGTCTACCTGCGTGCTCCTACCTCCGCTCTTATAAGTTACCCTATGTTCCTGTTTTTTCTGGAAAAAGGTATTCACTACACCCATTTCCATCCCTTTTGCAAAATCTACCACCATCTGTCCCTCTGCATTCCTATCCTGGATACCATATCTGCCCATCACTTCTTCATCCCCTCTATTGCCTTCACCAACATGTCCATTGAAGTCTGCACCAATTACCACTCTCTCATTTCTGGGAATATTCTGCATCACTTCATCCAACTCATTCCAGAACTTCTCCTTCTCTTCAGGTTCACATCCCACCTGTGGCGCATAGCCACTAACAACACTGAGCATCACACCTTCAATTTCCAATTTCAGACTCATAAGTCTATCTGACATTCTTTTCACCTCTAGGACGTTCCTTACGAACTCCTCCTTCAAGATGACTCCTACTCCATTTCTCTTCTTGTCAGCACCATAATAGTATAACTTAAAGCCTGCTCCTAAGCTTCTAGCCTTACTACCCTTCCACCTGGTCTCCTGGACACACAGTATATCCAGCTTCCTTCTCTGCATCGTGTCCATCAACTCTCTACCTTTTCCTGTCATAGTCCCAATATTCAAAGTCCCTACTCTCAGTCCCAGGCTCTTTCCTTTCCTCCTCTCTCTCTGCTTCCGAACACGCACTCCTCCTCTTCTTCTTCTTCTTGTTCTTCGACCCACAGTAGCCCGATTTCCATTAGTACCCTGTAGGTCATCAGTACCAATGGCGGTCGTTGTTAACCCGGTCCGCGACCCATCCGGTATGGTATAGTTATGGTTGACTCGCATGTTTGGTTTTGGCAAACGTTTTACGCCGGATGCCCCTCCTGACGCAACCCTCTGCATTTATCCGGGCTTGGGACCGGCACAGGGAGACACTGCTCCGTGCCCCCCCCCCCCCCAAAGGCAGGCTTGGAGAGACACGGGCCAGTGCCGCCCTGAGGCTGCATTACCCTCTCTTTCTTACATTTATTATAAAAATATGCTTATCTTCCTTTTAGCTCATCACACATGTCTTTATGATTTTCAGTCCATGCCTCAGCCGGCCTGAAGCTCCACTGATGCGCATGTGCGGATGCCTCTATCTAGCGGACATAAAATAAAGACAATCATTCAAATGTGAATGAGTCGGCGTGATGCTCCGGGATGTGTGGAGCTCAGGGAGCTCCACGAGTGAGGGAGTTAAGTTAGGGCGGGGGTGCAAGTAGGCTCTAGGATTCCCCGAGTCGGGGCGAGCGATGGGTTTAGAGGCGTATCGCATTGAAGATAATGGCCGCATATCCTTCTTGGACTTTTCTAAAGCCTTTGACTCGGTCGAACATCCATTTATCATAGCAACGCTCGAACATTTTGGATTTGGTTAAATATTCAGGAATGTGATCCGTGGGCTCTATGAGAATATTCATAGCTGTGTCACCCTGCCAAGCGGCACCACTCCGAGCTTCCATGTTGATGTGGGAATCCCCCAAGGTTGCCCCATCTCACCCTATTTATTTATAATTGCTACCGAAATGCTAGCCGTTTATGTTGAAAAGAGCAACGATATCCAAAAGTTAGACGTGCTGGGGACTGAAATTGTTATTAGCCTGCTGGCAGATGACACAACCTTAGTTTTGAAAAATGAACATCAAGTCCCAATAAGTGCCGAAAACAACCAAAACATTCTCCAAGGCTTCAGGATTGTCATTAAACTTAAAGAAATGCAAACTTCTTGCGCTGCATGACTCGCCACTAAAGGAAATCAGCGATGTTTCCATGAAATCAGAAATAAAATACTTGAGCATTTTCCTATCCAAGGACCAAACGTTAAATCAATCCAGGAACATTGAATCTAAACTGAATCAAAGTAAAGCTTAATTCTAATATATGGCTCCAGAGAGATTTATCAATATTAGGCCGGATATATTTGACTAAAATGGATGTGTTTATCCAGATGTATATACCCAGCGTATTCCAATGCTGCTCCAAATCAACTCGTAAAATCTGTTAACCAAATCAATTTCAACTTTATCTGGAGGAACAGACCACACCATCTAAGAAAAATCACATATGGTGAAAGAAACAAGTGAAGGAGGGCTGAAAGTGATAGAGTCGGACTGCTTGAATGGGACATTGAAGGTGAACTGGTTGAAATCCTGGATCAAACCTCATCGTTCTTTCTGGTATTGTACTCCAAACTACTTATTCAACAAAGTCGGCGGCCTGAGTCTTCTGCTTATCTCTGACTTGGATATCAACAAGATTCCTGTCAAATGTTCAGAGTTCCATAAACAAATATTATTATACTGGAAAATGATATACGTACACAATTTCTCACCACACAGTATAATAGTTTGGAACAATCGATATGTACTGCATGGCAACAAACCTCTGTTTTACAAGGAATGCTTTGAGAAAGGTATATGGTCGATAATTGACTTGATGGATGACACTGGCAGTCCTCTGGACAATGAGCAGTTCTGTACTACACACAGATTCAAGCCTCCCATATTAGAGTTGCTAAAGTTACGAAACGCACTGCCTCGACAATTTGTATTCCTGACCAAAAATATAATGACGCACCGAACCGTACAACCACAGTTACCCCGACTATCACTCCAGGGAATCTCAATTGTGGACAGAAAGCGCGGCAACTCCTTTATTAGGAAATGTTTCACAGGAAACTTATTCCCTGGACGTCAAAAAAAAAAAAAAGGATATTTTAAATAAATTTGATGAGGAATCGATTGCCACGCTGCGAACCATGTATCTGACTCTACCCATACCCCCAAGGCAAAAGAGACCCACTTCAAAATTATGACTGACATCTACCCATCTAAGGAATTATCGAGGGTACGCTTTAATTTTGAAGATAATATTTGTACATTTTGTGAAGACAACATTGAAACCACTGACCATATATTTTTTCTCCTTCTCATTCCATCGTCACCAGTTTCCTTCTCAAAAGATGATATAACATTCTGTTTACTTATAAGCAACATAACAGATGAACTCTGTGTCAATGTTCTTTTAGGCCTGGCCAAGTTCTTCATTCACAAGAACAGAATGCAAAAATGCTCCCCAAATTTTAATGTCTTCATAAACGATTTTGAAATATAAAAAAAAAAAAAAAAAATCCTTAAAACTTATGGAAAAATCCGAAAACAAAAAAATATAGTTACCCATGTCCGAGGTTCCTTTTTTTTTTGGTAAAAAAAAAAAAACAAAAAAAAAAAAACAACTTGATTACATGTTACATTCCCCTTGCAATTTTTTTTTTTTTTTTCGTTTTAATTTCTTATTTGTCTATCTATTGATTTAATTACTTCCTTTTAATTTCTTTTTTTGTCTCGCACTGTAAATTTCTCACAAACCTGTAACACTATTAACTTCTCATTACATACAGAACAAATGTCCTGATGTCCGTTGCTTCCTCATCCCTGGTTGTTTCATTGACATTCAGTTCTACCTTGCTATGTTTATTTGTACATTTGTATATTTGGGTGTACTATTTATGTTCAATTAAAAACAGTTTGATGTCTGAGATTCCTTGTGAACCGCCAACTTAATTACATGTTATATTCCCCTCACAATTTTTTTTTTTCGTTTTTAATTTTATTTTTCTATCTATTTATTTAATTATATCCTTCTAATTTTCTTTTTTTGTCTAGCATTAAAAATTTCTCGCAAACCGTTAACACTATTAACTTCTGATTACTTACACCACGAATGCGCTTATGCCCCCCCACCCATCCCGCTTTTTCCGTACGGAGGCAGACACTGAGATCGAAAGCAAATGGGTGTCATTGAAATGCAGTAACAGGGTGATAACAGCCGTGTTCGAAGTGTGTAGGGGCTTATAGGAGAGCAGAAGCACGTCACGCAATTCACCTGAGTTCGGAGGATCGGGAGTACCAGGGCCCATAGCGGAGAAGCGGAAGAGCGGAGTTATGTGTCTCTTCTCAAAGGCGGGGAAACTGGGGGGCAGCAGGACCCCTTAGACCGGCTAATGTGAGTCTTCTCCGGACATAGATCACCCGGACTTATGACTGGAGCTCCCGGACCTCTGGGCACACACATATGTGAATGAGTGGATGAGCTAATGTTGGTTTGGTTGTGGATACGTTTCGGCCAATGCTATCAGCACAGCTATGATTATCCCCAGAACGTTGAGAACGAGCTCCCGGAACTCCAGACATGCGTATATAAAAGAGTGGAATTAAGGTGTGTGTGTGTGTGTGTGTGTGTGTGTGTGTGTGTGTGTGTGTGTATACGTGTGGGACAGAAGTAATGTTGGGGACAGAAATTGTTATTAGCCTGCTGGCAGATGACACAACCTTAGTTTTGAAAAATGAACATCAAGTCCCAATAAGTGCTGAAAACAACCAAAACATTCTCCAAGGCTTCAGGATTGTCATTAAACTTAAAGAAATGCAAACTTCTTGCGCTGCATGACTCGCCACTAAAGGAAATCAGCGATGTTTCCATGAAATCAGAAATAAAATACTTGAGCATTTTCCTATCCAAGGACCAAACGTTAAATCAATCCAGGAACATTGAATCTAAACTGAATCAAAGTAAAGCTTAATTCTAATATATGGCTCCAGAGAGATTTATCAATATTAGGCCGGATATATTTGACTAAAATGGATGTGTTTATCCAGATGTATATACCCAGCGTATTCCAATGCTGCTCCAAATCAACTCGTAAAATCTGTTAACCAAATCAATTTCAACTTTATCTGGAGGAACAGACCACACCATCTAAGAAAAATCACATATGGTGAAAGAAACAAGTGAAGGAGGGCTGAAAGTGATAGAGTCGGACTGCTTGAATGGGACATTGAAGGTGAACTGGTTGAAATCCTGGATCAAACCTCATCGTTCTTTCTGGTATTGTACTCCAAACTACTTATTCAACAAAGTCGGCGGCCTGAGTCTTCTGCTTATCTCTGACTTGGATATCAACAAGATTCCTGTCAAATGTTCAGAGTTCCATAAACAAATATTATTATACTGGAAAATGATATACGTACACAATTTCTCACCACACAGTATAATAGTTTGGAACAATCGATATGTACTGCATGGCAACAAACCTCTGTTTTACAAGGAATGCTTTGAGAAAGGTATATGGTCGATAATTGACTTGATGGATGACACTGGCAGTCCTCTGGACAATGAGCAGTTCTGTACTACACACAGATTCAAGCCTCCCATATTAGAGTTGCCAAAGTTACGAAACGCACTGCCTCGACAATTTGTATTCCTGACCAAAAATATAATGACGCACCGAACCGTACAACCACAGTTACCCCGACTATCACTCCAGGGAATCTCAATTGTGGACAGAAAGCGCGGCAACTCCTTTATTAGGAAATGTTTCACAGGAAACTTATTCCCTGGACGTCAAAAAAAAAAAAAAGGATATTTTAAATAAATTTGATGAGGAATCGATTGCCACGCTGCGAACCATGTATCTGACTCTACCCATACCCCCAAGGCAAAAGAGACCCACTTCAAAATTATGACTGACATCTACCCATCTAAGGAATTATCGAGGGTACGCTTTAATTTTGAAGATAATATTTGTACATTTTGTGAAGACAACATTGAAACCACTGACCATATATTTTTTCTCCTTCTCATTCCATCGTCACCAGTTTCCTTCTCAAAAGATGATATAACATTCTGTTTACTTATAAGCAACATAACAGATGAACTCTGTGTCAATGTTCTTTTAGGCCTGGCCAAGTTCTTCATTCACAAGAACAGAATGCAAAAATGCTCCCCAAATTTTAATGTCTTCATAAACGATTTTGAAATATAAAAAAAAAAAAAAAAAAATCCTTAAAACTTATGGAAAAATCCAAAAACTAAAAAATATAGTTACCCATGTCCGAGGTTCCTTTTTTTTTTGGTAAAAAAAAAAAAACAAAAAAAAAAAAACAACTTGATTACATGTTACATTCCCCTTGCAATTTTTTTTTTTTTTTTTCGTTTTAATTTCTTATTTGTCTATCTATTGATTTAATTACTTCCTTTTAATTTCTTTTTTTGTCTCGCACTGTAAATTTCTCACAAACCTGTAACACTATTAACTTCTCATTACATACAGAACAAATGTCCTGATGTCCGTTGCTTCCTCATCCCTGGTTGTTTCATTGACATTCAGTTCTACCTTGCTATGTTTATTTGTACATCTGTATATTTGGGTGTACTATTTATGTTCAATTAAAAACAGTTTGATGTCTGAGATTCCTTGTGAACCGCCAACTTAATTACATGTTATATTCCCCTCACAATTTTTTTTTTTCGTTTTTAATTTTATTTTTCTATCTATTTATTTAATTATATCCTTTTAATTTTCTTTTTTTGTCTAGCATTAAAAATTTCTCGCAAACCGTTAACACTATTAACTTCTGATTACTTACACCACGAATGCGCTTATGCCCCCCCACCCATCCCGCTTTTTCCGTACGGAGGCAGACACTGAGATCGAAAGCAAATGGGTGTCATTGAAATGCAGTAACAGGGTGATAACAGCCGTGTTCGAAGTGTGTAGGGGCTTATAGGAGAGCAGAAGCACGTCACGCAATTCACCTGAGTTCGGAGGATCGGGAGTACCAGGGCCCATAGCGGAGAAGCGGAAGAGCGGAGTTATGTGTCTCTTCTCAAAGGCCGGGAAGCTGGGGGGCAGCAGGACCCCTTAGAGCGGCTAATGTGAGCCTTCTCCGGACATAGATCACCCGGACTTATGACTGGAGCTCCCGGACCTCCGGGCACACACATATGTGAATGAGTGGATGAGCTAATGTCGGTTTGGTTGTGGATACGTTTCGGCCAATGCTATCAGCACAGCTATGATTATCCCCAGAACGTTGAGAACGAGCTCCCGGAACTCCAGACATGCGTATATAAAAGAGTGGAATTAAGGTGTGTGTGTGTGTGTGTGTGTGTGTGTGTGTGTGTATACGTGTGGGACAGAAGTAATGTTGGGGACAGAAATTGTTATTAGCCTGCTGGCAGATGACACAACCTTAGTTTTGAAAAATGAACATCAAGTCCCAATAAGTGCTGAAAAAAACCAAAACATTCTCCAAGGCTTCAGGATTGTCATTAAACTTAAAGAAATGCAAACTTCTTGCGCTGCATGACTCGCCACTAAAGGAAATCAGCGATGTTTCTATGAAATCAGAAATAAAATACTTGAGCATTTTCCTATCCAAGGACCAAACGTTAAATCAATCCAGGAACATTGAATCTAAACTGAATCAAAGTAAAGCTTAATTCTAATATATGGCTCCAGAGAGATTTATCAATATTAGGCCGGATATATTTGACTAAAATGGATGTGTTTATCCAGATGTATATACCCAGCGTATTCCAATGCTGCTCCAAATCAACTCGTAAAATCTGTTAACCAAATCAATTTCAACTTTATCTGGAGGAACAGACCACACCATCTAAGAAAAATCACATATGGTGAAAGAAACAAGTGAAGGAGGGCTGAAAGTGATAGAGTCGGACTGCTTGAATGGGACATTGAAGGTGAACTGGTTGAAATCCTGGATCAAACCTCATCGTTCTTTCTGGTATTGTACTCCAAACTACTTATTCAACAAAGTCGGCGGCCTGAGTCTTCTGCTTATCTCTGACTTGGATATCAACAAGATTCCTGTCAAATGTTCAGAGTTCCATAAACAAATATTATTATACTGGAAAATGATATACGTACACAATTTCTCACCACACAGTATAATAGTTTGGAACAATCGATATGTACTGCATGGCAACAAACCTCTGTTTTACAAGGAATGCTTTGAGAAAGGTATATGGTCGATAATTGACTTGATGGATGACACTGGCAGTCCTCTGGACAATGAGCAGTTCTGTACTACACACAGATTCAAGCCTCCCATATTAGAGTTGCTAAAGTTACGAAACGCACTGCCTCGACAATTTGTATTCCTGACCAAAAATATAATGACGCACCGAACCGTACAACCACAGTTACCCCGACTATCACTCCAGGGAATCTCAATTGTGGACAGAAAGCGCGGCAACTCCTTTATTAGGAAATGTTTCACAGGAAACTTATTCCCTGGACGTCAAAAAAAAAAAAAAGGATATTTTAAATAAATTTGATGAGGAATCGATTGCCACGCTGCGAACCATGTATCTGACTCTACCCATACCCCCAAGGCAAAAGAGACCCACTTCAAAATTATGACTGACATCTACCCATCTAAGGAATTATCGAGGGTACGCTTTAATTTTGAAGATAATATTTGTACATTTTGTGAAGACAACATTGAAACCACTGACCATATATTTTTTCTCCTTCTCATTCCATCGTCACCAGTTTCCTTCTCAAAAGATGATATAACATTCTGTTTACTTATAAGCAACATAACAGATGAACTCTGTGTCAATGTTCTTTTAGGCCTGGCCAAGTTCTTCATTCACAAGAACAGAATGCAAAAATGCTCCCCAAATTTTAATGTCTTCATAAACGATTTTGAAATATAAAAAAAAAAAAAAAAAATCCTTAAAACTTATGGAAAAATCCGAAAACAAAAAAATATAGTTACCCATGTCCGAGGTTCCTTTTTTTTTTGGTAAAAAAAAAAAAAAAAACAAAAAAAACAACTTGATTACATGTTACATTCCCCTTGCAATTTTTTTTTTTTTTTTTCGTTTTAATTTCTTATTTGTCTATCTATTGATTTAATTACTTCCTTTTAATTTCTTTTTTTGTCTCGCACTGTAAATTTCTCACAAACCTGTAACACTATTAACTTCTCATTACATACAGAACAAATGTCCTGATGTCCGTTGCTTCCTCATCCCTGGTTGTTTCATTGACATTCAGTTCTACCTTGCTATGTTTATTTGTACATTTGTATATTTGGGTGTACTATTTATGTTCAATTAAAAACAGTTTGATGTCTGAGATTCCTTGTGAACCGCCAACTTAATTACATGTTATATTCCCCTCACAATTTTTTTTTTTCGTTTTTAATTTTATTTTTCTATCTATTTATTTAATTATATCCTTTTAATTTTCTTTTTTTGTCTAGCATTAAAAATTTCTCGCAAACCGTTAACACTATTAACTTCTGATTACTTACAGCACGAATGCGCTTATGCCCCCCCACCCATCCCGCTTTTTCCGTACGGAGGCAGACACTGAGATCGAAAGCAAATGGGTGTCATTGAAATGCAGTAACAGGGTGATAACAGCCGTGTTCGAAGTGTGTAGGGGCTTATAGTAGAGCAGAAGCACGTCACGCAATTCACCTGAGTTCGGAGGATCGGGAGTACCAGGGCCCATAGCGGAGAAGCGGAAGAGCGGAGTTATGTGTCTCTTCTCAAAGGCGGGGAAGCTGGGGGGCAGCAGGACCCCTTAGACCGGCTAATGTGAGCCTACTCCGGACAGATATCACCCGGAGTTATGACTGGAGCTCCCGGACCTCTGGGCACACACATATATGAATGAGTGGATGAGCTAATGTTGGTTTGGTTGTGGATACGTTTCGGCCAATGCTATCAGCACAGCTATGATTATCCCCAGAACGTTGAGAACGAGCTCCCGGAACTCCAGACATGCGTATATAAAAGAGTGGAATTAAGGTGTGTGTGTGTGTGTGTGTGTGTGTGTGTGTGTGTGTATACGTGTGGGACAGAAGTAATGTTGGGGACAGAAATTGTTATTAGCCTGCTGGCAGATGACACAACCTTAGTTTTGAAAAATGAACATCAAGTCCCAATAAGTGCTGAAAAAAACCAAAACATTCTCCAAGGCTTCAGGATTGTCATTAAACTTAAAGAAATGCAAACTTCTTGCGCTGCATGACTCGCCACTAAAGGAAATCAGCGATGTTTCTATGAAATCAGAAATAAAATACTTGAGCATTTTCCTATCCAAGGACCAAACGTTAAATCAATCCAGGAACATTGAATCTAAACTGAATCAAAGTAAAGCTTAATTCTAATATATGGCTCCAGAGAGATTTATCAATATTAGGCCGGATATATTTGACTAAAATGGATGTGTTTATCCAGATGTATATACCCAGCGTATTCCAATGCTGCTCCAAATCAACTCGTAAAATCTGTTAACCAAATCAATTTCAACTTTATCTGGAGGAACAGACCACACCATCTAAGAAAAATCACATATGGTGAAAGAAACAAGTGAAGGAGGGCTGAAAGTGATAGAGTCGGACTGCTTGAATGGGACATTGAAGGTGAACTGGTTGAAATCCTGGATCAAACCTCATCGTTCTTTCTGGTATTGTACTCCAAACTACTTATTCAACAAAGTCGGCGGCCTGAGTCTTCTGCTTATCTCTGACTTGGATATCAACAAGATTCCTGTCAAATGTTCAGAGTTCCATAAACAAATATTATTATACTGGAAAATGATATACGTACACAATTTCTCACCACACAGTATAATAGTTTGGAACAATCGATATGTACTGCATGGCAACAAACCTCTGTTTTACAAGGAATGCTTTGAGAAAGGTATATGGTCGATAATTGACTTGATGGATGACACTGGCAGTCCTCTGGACAATGAGCAGTTCTGTACTACACACAGATTCAAGCCTCCCATATTAGAGTTGCTAAAGTTACGAAACGCACTGCCTCGACAATTTGTATTCCTGACCAAAAATATAATGACGCACCGAACCGTACAACCACAGTTACCCCGACTATCACTCCAGGGAATCTCAATTGTGGACAGAAAGCGCGGCAACTCCTTTATTAGGAAATGTTTCACAGGAAACTTATTCCCTGGACGTCAAAAAAAAAAAAAAGGATATTTTAAATAAATTTGATGAGGAATCGATTGCCACGCTGCGAACCATGTATCTGACTCTACCCATACCCCCAAGGCAAAAGAGACCCACTTCAAAATTATGACTGACATCTACCCATCTAAGGAATTATCGAGGGTACGCTTTAATTTTGAAGATAATATTTGTACATTTTGTGAAGACAACATTGAAACCACTGACCATATATTTTTTCTCCTTCTCATTCCATCGTCACCAGTTTCCTTCTCAAAAGATGATATAACATTCTGTTTACTTATAAGCAACATAACAGATGAACTCTGTGTCAATGTTCTTTTAGGCCTGGCCAAGTTCTTCATTCACAAGAACAGAATGCAAAAATGCTCCCCAAATTTTAATGTCTTCATAAACGATTTTGAAATATAAAAAAAAAAAAAAAAATCCTTAAAACTTATGGAAAAATCCGAAAACAAAAAAATATAGTTACCCATGTCCGAGGTTCCTTTTTTTTTTGGTAAAAAAAAAAAAAAAAACAAAAAAAACAACTTGATTACATGTTACATTCCCCTTGCAATTTTTTTTTTTTTTTTTCGTTTTAATTTCTTATTTGTCTATCTATTGATTTAATTACTTCCTTTTAATTTCTTTTTTTGTCTCGCACTGTAAATTTCTCACAAACCTGTAACACTATTAACTTCTCATTACATACAGAACAAATGTCCTGATGTCCGTTGCTTCCTCATCCCTGGTTGTTTCATTGACATTCAGTTCTACCTTGCTATGTTTATTTGTACATTTGTATATTTGGGTGTACTATTTATGTTCAATTAAAAACAGTTTGATGTCTGAGATTCCTTGTGAACCGCCAACTTAATTACATGTTATATTCCCCTCACAATTTTTTTTTTTCGTTTTTAATTTTATTTTTCTATCTATTTATTTAATTATATCCTTCTAATTTTCTTTTTTTGTCTAGCATTAAAAATTTCTCGCAAACCGTTAACACTATTAACTTCTGATTACTTACAGCACGAATGCGCTTATGCCCCCCCACCCATCCCGCTTTTTCCGTACGGAGGCAGACACTGAGATCGAAAGCAAATGGGTGTCATTGAAATGCAGTAACAGGGTGATAACAGCCGTGTTCGAAGTGTGTAGGGGCTTATAGTAGAGCAGAAGCACGTCACGCAATTCACCTGAGTTCGGAGGATCGGGAGTACCAGGGCCCATAGCGGAGAAGCGGAAGAGCGGAGTTATGTGTCTCTTCTCAAAGGCCGGGAAGCTGGGGGGCAGCAGGACCCCTTAGAGCGGCTAATGTGAGCCTTCTCCGGACATAGATCACCCGGACTTATGACTGGAGCTCCCGGACCTCTGGGCACACACATATGTGAATGAGTGGATGAGCTAATGTTGGTTTGGTTGTGGAAACGTTTCGGCCAATGCTATTAGCACAGCTATGATGAGTTCAGGTGTGTCTGTGTGTGTTTGTGTGTGTGTGTGTGTGTGTGTGTGTGCGTGTGTTTGTGTGTGTGTGAGAGTTTGTTTTTGTGGGTTGGGGGGGGTTCCCGCGGACACGGAGTACCAGGGCCTGGAGCGGATGAGGTGAGGAGCGGAGGAGAGCAGAAGCCCGGACCGTGAT
>NW_028234033.1:367500-370000 GCF_037954325.1 Fistularia commersonii
CTATTTATTTATAATTGCTACCGAAATGCTAGCCGTTTATGTTGAAAAGAGCAACGATATCCAAAAGTTAGACGTGCTGGGGACTGAAATTGTTATTAGCCTGCTGGCAGATGACACAACCTTAGTTTTGAAAAATGAACATCAAGTCCCAATAAGTGCCGAAAACAACCAAAACATTCTCCAAGGCTTCAGGATTGTCATTAAACTTAAAGAAATGCAAACTTCTTGCGCTGCATGACTCGCCACTAAAGGAAATCAGCGATGTTTCCATGAAATCAGAAATAAAATACTTGAGCATTTTCCTATCCAAGGACCAAACGTTAAATCAATCCAGGAACATTGAATCTAAACTGAATCAAAGTAAAGCTTAATTCTAATATATGGCTCCAGAGAGATTTATCAATATTAGGCCGGATATATTTGACTAAAATGGATGTGTTTATCCAGATGTATATACCCAGCGTATTCCAATGCTGCTCCAAATCAACTCGTAAAATCTGTTAACCAAATCAATTTCAACTTTATCTGGAGGAACAGACCACACCATCTAAGAAAAATCACATATGGTGAAAGAAACAAGTGAAGGAGGGCTGAAAGTGATAGAGTCGGACTGCTTGAATGGGACATTGAAGGTGAACTGGTTGAAATCCTGGATCAAACCTCATCGTTCTTTCTGGTATTGTACTCCAAACTACTTATTCAACAAAGTCGGCGGCCTGAGTCTTCTGCTTATCTCTGACTTGGATATCAACAAGATTCCTGTCAAATGTTCAGAGTTCCATAAACAAATATTATTATACTGGAAAATGATATACGTACACAATTTCTCACCACACAGTATAATAGTTTGGAACAATCGATATGTACTGCATGGCAACAAACCTCTGTTTTACAAGGAATGCTTTGAGAAAGGTATATGGTCGATAATTGACTTGATGGATGACACTGGCAGTCCTCTGGACAATGAGCAGTTCTGTACTACACACAGATTCAAGCCTCCCATATTAGAGTTGCTAAAGTTACGAAACGCACTGCCTCGACAATTTGTATTCCTGACCAAAAATATAATGACGCACCGAACCGTACAACCACAGTTACCCCGACTATCACTCCAGGGAATCTCAATTGTGGACAGAAAGCGCGGCAACTCCTTTATTAGGAAATGTTTCACAGGAAACTTATTCCCTGGACGTCAAAAAAAAAAAAAAGGATATTTTAAATAAATTTGATGAGGAATCGATTGCCACGCTGCGAACCATGTATCTGACTCTACCCATACCCCCAAGGCAAAAGAGACCCACTTCAAAATTATGACTGACATCTACCCATCTAAGGAATTATCGAGGGTACGCTTTAATTTTGAAGATAATATTTGTACATTTTGTGAAGACAACATTGAAACCACTGACCATATATTTTTTCTCCTTCTCATTCCATCGTCACCAGTTTCCTTCTCAAAAGATGATATAACATTCTGTTTACTTATAAGCAACATAACAGATGAACTCTGTGTCAATGTTCTTTTAGGCCTGGCCAAGTTCTTCATTCACAAGAACAGAATGCAAAAATGCTCCCCAAATTTTAATGTCTTCATAAACGATTTTGAAATATAAAAAAAAAAAAAAAAATCCTTAAAACTTATGGAAAAATCCGAAAACAAAAAAATATAGTTACCCATGTCCGAGGTTCCTTTTTTTTTTGGTAAAAAAAAAAAAAAAAACAAAAAAAACAACTTGATTACATGTTACATTCCCCTTGCAATTTTTTTTTTTTTTTTTCGTTTTAATTTCTTATTTGTCTATCTATTGATTTAATTACTTCCTTTTAATTTATTTTTTTGTCTCGCACTGTAAATTTCTCACAAACCTGTAACACTATTAACTTCTCATTACATACAGAACAAATGTCCTGATGTCCGTTGCTTCCTCATCCCTGGTTGTTTCATTGACATTCAGTTCTACCTTGCTATGTTTATTTGTACATTTGTATATTTGGGTGTACTATTTATGTTCAATTAAAAACAGTTTGATGTCTGAGATTCCTTGTGAACCGCCAACTTAATTACATGTTATATTCCCCTCACAATTTTTTTTTTTCGTTTTTAATTTTATTTTTCTATCTATTTATTTAATTATATCCTTCTAATTTTCTTTTTTTGTCTAGCATTAAAAATTTCTCGCAAACCGTTAACACTATTAACTTCTGATTACTTACAGCACGATTGCGCTTATGCCCCCCCACCCATCCCGCTTTTTCCGTACGGAGGCAGACACTGAGATCGAAAGCAAATGGGTGTCATTGAAATGCAGTAACAGGGTGATAACAGCCGTGTTCGAAGTGTGTAGGGGCTTATAGGAGAGCAGAAGCACGTCACGCAATTCACCTGAGTTCGGAGGATCGGGAGTACCAGGGCCCATAGCGGAGAAGCGGAAGAGCGGAGTTATGTGTCTCTTCTCAAAGGCGGGGAAGCTGGGGGGCAGCAGGACCCCTTAGACCGGCT
>NW_028234033.1:380000-390000 GCF_037954325.1 Fistularia commersonii
CCATCTTTATCTCTCTGTTTCGCCAACCTATATAGATCGTTCTCACCCTCCTTACTATCCAACTGAGCATACAAGTCATCATACGCCCTTTGTTTTGCCTTCGCTACCGCCATCTTTACCTTTCGCCGCATCTCCCTGAACTGCTTTCTGTTCTCTTCAGTCCTCTCAGTATCCCACTTCTTCTTCGCTAACCGCTTTCTCCGTATATACTCCTGCACTTCCTCATTCCACCACCAAGTCTCCTTATCAACTTTCCTTCCAGATGACAAACCGAGTACTCTTCTACCTGTCTCCCTGATAACACTAGCTGTTGTTGTCCAATCATCTGGCAGCTCACCCTGACCACCCAGACCCTTTCTCAACTCCTCCCTGAAAACCGTGCAACGCTCCTCCCTTTTCAGCTTCCACCACTTTGTCCTCTGCTCTGCCTTTGTCCTCGTCATCTACCTTGTCACCAGAGTCGTCGCACAAACCGCCATCCTATGCTGTCTGGCTACACGCCCACCTACAACTACTTTGCAGTCACCGATCTCTTTCAGGTTACCTCGTCTATACAAGATGTAGTCTACCTGCGTGCTCCTACCTCCGCTCTTATAAGTTACCCTATGTTCCTGTTTTTTCTGGAAAAAGGTATTCACTACACCCATTTCCATCCCTTTTGCAAAATCTACCACCATCTGTCCCTCTGCATTCCTATCCTGGATACCATATCTGCCCATCACTTCTTCATCCCCTCTATTGCCTTCACCAACATGTCCATTGAAGTCTGCACCAATTACCACTCTCTCATTTCTGGGAATATTCTGCATCACTTCATCCAACTCATTCCAGAACTTCTCCTTCTCTTCAGGTTCACATCCCACCTGTGGCGCATAGCCACTAACAACACTGAGCATCACACCTTCAATTTCCAATTTCAGACTCATAAGTCTATCTGACATTCTTTTCACCTCTAGGACGTTCCTTACGAACTCCTCCTTCAAGATGACTCCTACTCCATTTCTCTTCTTGTCAGCACCATAATAGTATAACTTAAAGCCTGCTCCTAAGCTTCTAGCCTTACTACCCTTCCACCTGGTCTCCTGGACACACAGTATATCCAGCTTCCTTCTCTGCATCGTGTCCATCAACTCTCTACCTTTTCCTGTCATAGTCCCAATATTCAAAGTCCCTACTCTCAGTCCCAGGCTCTTTCCTTTCCTCCTCTCTCTCTGCTTCCGAACACGCACTCCTCCTCTTCTTCTTCTTCTTGTTCTTCGACCCACAGTAGCCCGATTTCCATTAGTACCCTGTAGGTCATCAGTACCAATGGCGGTCGTTGTTAACCCGGTCCGCGACCCATCCGGTATGGTATAGTTATGGTTGACTCGCATGTTTGGTTTTGGCAAACGTTTTACGCCGGATGCCCCTCCTGACGCAACCCTCTGCATTTATCCGGGCTTGGGACCGGCACAGGGAGACACTGCTCCGTGCCCCCCCCCCCCCCAAAGGCAGGCTTGGAGAGACACGGGCCAGTGCCGCCCTGAGGCTGCATTACCCTCTCTTTCTTACATTTATTATAAAAATATGCTTATCTTCCTTTTAGCTCATCACACATGTCTTTATGATTTTCAGTCCATGCCTCAGCCGGCCTGAAGCTCCACTGATGCGCATGTGCGGATGCCTCTATCTAGCGGACATAAAATAAAGACAATCATTCAAATGTGAATGAGTCGGCGTGATGCTCCGGGATGTGTGGAGCTCAGGGAGCTCCACGAGTGAGGGAGTTAAGTTAGGGCGGGGGTGCAAGTAGGCTCTAGGATTCCCCGAGTCGGGGCGAGCGATGGGTTTAGAGGCGTATCGCATTGAAGATAATGGCCGCATATCCTTCTTGGACTTTTCTAAAGCCTTTGACTCGGTCGAACATCCATTTATCATAGCAACGCTCGAACATTTTGGATTTGGTTAAATATTCAGGAATGTGATCCGTGGGCTCTATGAGAATATTCATAGCTGTGTCACCCTGCCAAGCGGCACCACTCCGAGCTTCCATGTTGATGTGGGAATCCCCCAAGGTTGCCCCATCTCACCCTATTTATTTATAATTGCTACCGAAATGCTAGCCGTTTATGTTGAAAAGAGCAACGATATCCAAAAGTTAGACGTGCTGGGGACTGAAATTGTTATTAGCCTGCTGGCAGATGACACAACCTTAGTTTTGAAAAATGAACATCAAGTCCCAATAAGTGCCGAAAACAACCAAAACATTCTCCAAGGCTTCAGGATTGTCATTAAACTTAAAGAAATGCAAACTTCTTGCGCTGCATGACTCGCCACTAAAGGAAATCAGCGATGTTTCCATGAAATCAGAAATAAAATACTTGAGCATTTTCCTATCCAAGGACCAAACGTTAAATCAATCCAGGAACATTGAATCTAAACTGAATCAAAGTAAAGCTTAATTCTAATATATGGCTCCAGAGAGATTTATCAATATTAGGCCGGATATATTTGACTAAAATGGATGTGTTTATCCAGATGTATATACCCAGCGTATTCCAATGCTGCTCCAAATCAACTCGTAAAATCTGTTAACCAAATCAATTTCAACTTTATCTGGAGGAACAGACCACACCATCTAAGAAAAATCACATATGGTGAAAGAAACAAGTGAAGGAGGGCTGAAAGTGATAGAGTCGGACTGCTTGAATGGGACATTGAAGGTGAACTGGTTGAAATCCTGGATCAAACCTCATCGTTCTTTCTGGTATTGTACTCCAAACTACTTATTCAACAAAGTCGGCGGCCTGAGTCTTCTGCTTATCTCTGACTTGGATATCAACAAGATTCCTGTCAAATGTTCAGAGTTCCATAAACAAATATTATTATACTGGAAAATGATATACGTACACAATTTCTCACCACACAGTATAATAGTTTGGAACAATCGATATGTACTGCATGGCAACAAACCTCTGTTTTACAAGGAATGCTTTGAGAAAGGTATATGGTCGATAATTGACTTGATGGATGACACTGGCAGTCCTCTGGACAATGAGCAGTTCTGTACTACACACAGATTCAAGCCTCCCATATTAGAGTTGCTAAAGTTACGAAACGCACTGCCTCGACAATTTGTATTCCTGACCAAAAATATAATGACGCACCGAACCGTACAACCACAGTTACCCCGACTATCACTCCAGGGAATCTCAATTGTGGACAGAAAGCGCGGCAACTCCTTTATTAGGAAATGTTTCACAGGAAACTTATTCCCTGGACGTCAAAAAAAAAAAAAAGGATATTTTAAATAAATTTGATGAGGAATCGATTGCCACGCTGCGAACCATGTATCTGACTCTACCCATACCCCCAAGGCAAAAGAGACCCACTTCAAAATTATGACTGACATCTACCCATCTAAGGAATTATCGAGGGTACGCTTTAATTTTGAAGATAATATTTGTACATTTTGTGAAGACAACATTGAAACCACTGACCATATATTTTTTCTCCTTCTCATTCCATCGTCACCAGTTTCCTTCTCAAAAGATGATATAACATTCTGTTTACTTATAAGCAACATAACAGATGAACTCTGTGTCAATGTTCTTTTAGGCCTGGCCAAGTTCTTCATTCACAAGAACAGAATGCAAAAATGCTCCCCAAATTTTAATGTCTTCATAAACGATTTTGAAATATAAAAAAAAAAAAAAAAAATCCTTAAAACTTATGGAAAAATCCAAAAACTAAAAAATATAGTTACCCATGTCCGAGGTTCCTTTTTTTTTTGGTAAAAAAAAAAAAACAAAAAAAAAAAAACAACTTGATTACATGTTACATTCCCCTTGCAATTTTTTTTTTTTTTTTTCGTTTTAATTTCTTATTTGTCTATCTATTGATTTAATTACTTCCTTTTAATTTCTTTTTTTGTCTCGCACTGTAAATTTCTCACAAACCTGTAACACTATTAACTTCTCATTACATACAGAACAAATGTCCTGATGTCCGTTGCTTCCTCATCCCTGGTTGTTTCATTGACATTCAGTTCTACCTTGCTATGTTTATTTGTACATTTGTATATTTGGGTGTACTATTTATGTTCAATTAAAAACAGTTTGATGTCTGAGATTCCTTGTGAACCGCCAACTTAATTACATGTTATATTCCCCTCACAATTTTTTTTTTTCGTTTTTAATTTTATTTTTCTATCTATTTATTTAATTATATCCTTTTAATTTTCTTTTTTTGTCTAGCATTAAAAATTTCTCGCAAACCGTTAACACTATTAACTTCTGATTACTTACAGCACGAATGCGCTTATGCCCCCCCACCCCCCGCTTTTTCCGTACGGTGGCAGACACTGAGATCGAAAGCAAATGGGTGTCATTGAAATGCAGTAACAGGGTGATAACAGCCGTGTTCGAAGTGTGTAGGGGCTTATAGGAGAGCAGAAGCACGTCACGCAATTCACCTGAGTTCGGAGGATCGGGAGTACCAGGGCCCATAGCGGAGAAGCGGAAGAGCGGAGTTATGTGTCTCTTCTCAAAGGCGGGGAAACTGGGGGGCAGCAGGACCCCTTAGACCGGCTAATGTGAGTCTTCTCCGGACATAGATCACCCGGACTTATGACTGGAGCTCCCGGACCTCTGGGCACACACATATGTGAATGAGTGGATGAGCTAATGTTGGTTTGGTTGTGGATACGTTTCGGCCAATGCTATCAGCACAGCGATGATGAGTTCAGGTGTGTCTGTGTGTGTTTGTGTGTTTGTGTGTGTGTGTGTGTGTGTGTGTGTGTGTGCGTGTGTTTGTGTGTGTGTGAGAGTTTGTTTTTGTGGGTTGGGGGGGGTTCCCGCGGACACGGAGTACCAGGGCCTGGAGCGGATGAGGTGAGGAGCGGAGGAGAGCAGAAGCCCGGACCGTGATTCGCTTGTGTCCAGCGGTTCGGGAGTTCCAGGGCCCGAAACGGAGGAGCGGAGGAGCGGAGGAGCGGAGGAGCGGAGGAGCGGAGGAGCGGAGGAGCGGAGGAGCGGAGGACAGCAAAACCCCTTTCTGCAATTCGCCTGAGTCCGGCGGATCGGTAGTACCTGGTTCCGCAGCGGATGAGCGGAGGAGTGGAGGAGATGTTTCTCTTCTCAGAGGCGGCGAGGGGGGGGGGGCAGGACCCCTTACCCTTATCCCCCCCGGACGTTTGAGTGGAGCTCCCGGACCTCCGGGCACGCACATGCGAATGACTGGATCACAGGGAGTGCCAGGGCCTGGAGCGGATGAGCAGAGGAGAGGCGGAGGGCAGAAGCCCGGCCCTGTTCAAGAGTTCCAGGGTCCAAAGCGGGGGAGCGAAGAAGCGGAGGAGGGGAGGAGAGCAGAAGAGCAAAAAACTGGCCCGGAATTCACCGAAGTCCCGCGGATCGGGAGTTCCAGGGCCCGGAGCGGAAGAGCGGAGGAGCGGAGGAGAGGAGGAGCGGAGCAAAGCTAAGCCCGTCTTAACAACAAGGAAATTACAGATGAGGCTATAATTTCTAATGAAAACTTTAAATTCTATAGCCACGTATACACTTCGACATTGTCAAAAAGCGATTGTGACTCCTTTCCATTAAATATTCCTCAATATATCCCAAAAATAAACAACAAACAATATATGATTGTTTATATATGTTTATATATAAACAACAAAAAATATACAGTTTGATGTCTGAGATTCCTTGTGAATCGCCAACTTAATTACATGTCGTATTCCCCTTGCATTTTTTTTTTTTGGTTTTAATTTCATTTGTCTATCTATTTATCTAATTATTTCCTTTTAATTTCGTTTTTTGTCTAGCACTGTAAATTTCTCACAAACCTGTAACACTATTAACTTCTCATTACATACAGAACAAATGTCCTCATGTCCGTTGCTTCCTCATGCCTGGTTGTTTCATTGACATTCAGTTCTACCTTGCTATGTTTATTTGTACATTTGTATATTTGGGTGTACTATTTATGTTCAATTAAAAACAGTTTGATGTCTGAGATTCCCTGTGAACCGCCAACTTAATTACATGTTATATTCCCCTCACAATTTTTTTTTTTTCCTTTTTAATTTTATTTTTCTATCTATTTATTTAATTATATCCTTTTAATTTTCTTTTTTTGTCTAGCATTAAAAATTTCTCGCAAACCGTTAACACTATTAACTTCTGATTACTTACAGCACGAATGCGCTTATGCCCCCCCACCCCCCACCCCCCGCTTTTCCGTACGGTGGCAGACACTGAGATCGAAAGCAAATGGGTGTCATTGAAATGCAGTAACAGGGTGATAACAGCCGTGTTCGAAATGTGTAGGGGCTTATAGGAGAGCAGAAGCACGTCACGCAATTCACCTGAGTTCGGAGGATCGGGAGTACCAGGGCCCATAGCGGAGAAGCGGAAGAGCGGAGTTATGTGTCTCTTCTCAAAGGCCGGGAAGCTGGGGGGCAGCAGGACCCCTTAGAGCGGCTAATGTGAGCCTTCTCCGGACATAGATCACCCGGACTTATGACTGGAGCTCCCGGACCTCTGGGCACACACATATGTGAATGAGTGGATGAGCTAATGTTGGTTTGGTTGTGGAAACGTTTCGGCCAATGCTATTAGCACAGCTATGATGAGTTCAGGTGTGTCTCTGTGTGTTTGTGTGTTTGTGTGTGTGTATGCGTGTGTATGTGTGTGTGTGTGTGTGTGTGTGTGTGTGTGTGCGTGTGTTTGTGTGTGTGTGAGAGTTTGTTTTTGTGGGTTGGGGGGGGTTCCCGCGGACACGGAGTACCAGGGCCTGGAGCGGATGAGGTGAGGAGCGGAGGAGAGCAGAAGCCCGGACCGTGATTCGCTTGTGTCCAGCGGTTCGGGAGTTCCAGGGCCCGAAACGGAGGAGCGGAGGAGCGGAGGACGGCAAAACCCCTTTCTGCAATTCGCCTGAGTCCGGCGGATCGGTAATACCTGGTTCCGCAGCGGAGGAGCGGAGGAGTGGAGGAGATGTTTCTCTTCTCAGAGGCGGCGAGGGGTGGGGACAGGACACCTTACCCTTACCCCCCCCGGACGTTTGAGTGGAGCTCCCGGACCTCCGGGCACGCACATGCGAATGACTGGATCACAGGGAGTGCCAGGGCCTGGAGCGGATGAGCAGAGGAGAGGCGGAGGGCAGAAGCCCGGCCCTGTTCAAGAGTTCCAGGGTCCAAAGCGGGGGAGCGAAGAAGCGGAGGAGGGGAGGAGAGCAGAAGAGCAAAAAACTGGCCCGGCATTCACCGAAGTCCCGCGGATCGGGAGTTCCAGGGCCCGGAGCGGAAGAGCGGAGGAGCGGAGGAGAGGAGGAGCGGAGCAAAGCGGAAGCCCGTCTTAACAACAAGGAAATTACAGATGAGGCTATAATTTCTAATGAAAACTTTAAATTCTATAGCCACGTATACACTTCGACATTGTCAAAAAGCGATTGTGACTCCTTTCCATTAAATATTCCTCAATATATCCCAAAAATAAACAACAAACAATATATGTTTGTTTATATATGTTTATATATAAACAACAAAAAATATACAGTTTGATGTCTGAGATTCCTTGTGAATCGCCAACTTAATTACATGTCGTATTCCCCTTGCATTTTTTTTTTTTGGTTTTAATTTCATTTGTCTATCTATTTATCTAATTATTTCCTTTTAATTTCTTTTTTTGTCTAGCACTGTAAATTTCTCACAAACCTGTAACACTATTAACTTCTCATTACATACAGAACAAATGTCCTCATGTCCGTTGCTTCCTCATGCCTGGTTGTTTCATTGACATTCAGTTCTAACTTGCTATGTTTATTTGTACATTTGTATATTTGGGTGTACTATTTATGTTCAATTAAAAACAGTTTGATGTCTGAGATTCCCTGTGAACCGCCAACTTAATTACATGTTATATTCCCCTCACAATTTTTTTTTTTTCGTTTTTAATTTTATTTTTCTATCTATTTATTTAATTATATCCTTTTAATTTTCTTTTTTTGTCTAGCATTAAAAATTTCTCGCAAACCGTTAACACTATTAACTTCTGATTACTTACAGCACGAATGCGCTTATGCCCCCCCACCCCCCACCCCCCCGCTTTTCCGTACGGTGGCAGACACTGAGATCGAAAGCAAATGGGTGTCATTGAAATGCAGTAACAGGGTGATAACAGCCGTGTTCGAAGTGTGTAGGGGCTTATAGGAGAGCAGAAGCACGTCACGCAATTCACCTGAGTTCGGAGGATCGGGAGTACCAGGGCCCATAGCGGAGAAGCGGAAGAGCGGAGTTATGTGTCTCTTCTCAAAGGCCGGGAAGCTGGGGGGCAGCAGGACCCCTTAGAGCGGCTAATGTGAGCCTTCTCCGGACATAGATCACCCGGACTTATGACTGGAGCTCCCGGACCTCCGGGCACACACATATGTGAATGAGTGGATGAGCTAATGTTGGTTTGGTTGTGGAAACGTTTCGGCCAATGCTATTAGCACAGCTATGATGAGTTCAGGTGTGTCTGTGTGTGTTTGTGTGTTTGTGTGTGTGTATGCGTGTGTATGTGTGTGTGTGTGTGTGTGTGTGTGTGTGCGTGTGTTTGTGTGTGTGTGAGAGTTTGTTTTTGTGGGTTGGGGGGGGTTCCCGCGGACACGGAGTACCAGGGCCTGGAGCGGATGAGGTGAGGAGCGGAGGAGAGCAGAAGCCCGGACCGTGATTCGCTTGTGTCCAGCGGTTCGGGAGTTCCAGGGCCCGAAACGGAGGAGCGGAGGAGCAGAGGACGGCAAAACCCCTTTCTGCAATTCGCCTGAGTCCGGCGGATCGGTAATACCTGGTTCCGCAGCGGAGGAGCGGAGGAGTGGAGGAGATGTTTCTCTTCTCAGAGGCGGCGAGGGGGGGGGACAGGACCCCTTACCCTTACCCCCCCCGGACGTTTGAGTGGAGCTCCCGGACCTCCGGGCACGCACATGCGAATGACTGGATCACAGGGAGTGCCAGGGCCTGGAGCGGATGAGCAGAGGAGAGGCGGAGGGCAGAAGCCCGGCCCTGTTCAAGAGTTCCAGGGTCCAAAGCGGGGGAGCGAAGAAGCGGAGGAGGGGAGGAGAGCAGAAGAGCAAAAAACTGGCCCGGAATTCACCGAAGTCCCGCGGATCGGGAGTTCCAGGGCCCGGAGCGGAAGAGCGGAGGAGAGGAGGAGCGGAGCAAAGCGGAAGCCCGTCTTAACAACAAGGAAATTACAGATGAGGCTATCATTTCCAATGAAAACTTTAAATTCTATAGCCACCTATACACTTCGACATTGTCAAAAAGCGATTGTGACTCCTTTCCATTAAATATTCCTCAATATATCCCAAAAATAAACAACAAACAATATATGTTTGTTTATATATGTTTATATATAAACAACAAAAAATATACAGTTTGATGTCTGAGATTCCTTGTGAATCGCCAACTTAATTACATGTTGTATTCCCCTTGCATTTTTTTTTTTCGGTTTTAATTTCATTGGTCTATCTATTTATTTAATTATTTCCTTTTAATTTCTTTTTTTGTCTAGCAATGTAAATTTCTCACAAACCGTTAACACTATTAACTTCTGAATACATACAGAACGAATGTCCTTATGTCCTTTTCTTCTTCATGCCTGGTTGTTTAATTGACATTCAGTTCTACCTTGCCATGTTTATTTGTACATTTGCGTGTACTATTTATGTTCAATTAAAAAAAAAAAAAAAAAAAGAATGAGAGGCTGAGAAAATCTCCATGTCTCTCTCTCTCCCCCCCTTAATGCCCCCCCGCTTTTTCCGTACGTTGGCAGACAATGAGATCAAAAGCAAATGGGTGTCATCGTAATGCAGTAACAGGGTGATAAAGGCCATGTTAGAAGTGTGTATGGGCTTATTTTACAGGCTTTCCCCTGGTACTCCATGGATTACCAGGGGCGTTTCTGCCGTGAAGCTGAAAGGAGCTGTTTCGGTGTTCCTGTTTATAAATCCACTCAGCAATGAGGTGAAAAGCACATCGGTA
>NW_028234033.1:397500-402500 GCF_037954325.1 Fistularia commersonii
TGCAGTCACCGATCTCTTTCAGGTTACCTCGTCTATACAAGATGTAGTCTACCTGCGTGCTCCTACCTCCGCTCTTATAAGTTACCCTATGTTCCTGTTTTTTCTGGAAAAAGGTATTCACTACACCCATTTCCATCCCTTTTGCAAAATCTACCACCATCTGTCCCTCTGCATTCCTATCCTGGATACCATATCTGCCCATCACTTCTTCATCCCCTCTATTGCCTTCACCAACATGTCCATTGAAGTCTGCACCAATTACCACTCTCTCATTTCTGGGAATATTCTGCATCACTTCATCCAACTCATTCCAGAACTTCTCCTTCTCTTCAGGTTCACATCCCACCTGTGGCGCATAGCCACTAACAACACTGAGCATCACACCTTCAATTTCCAATTTCAGACTCATAAGTCTATCTGACATTCTTTTCACCTCTAGGACGTTCCTTACGAACTCCTCCTTCAAGATGACTCCTACTCCATTTCTCTTCTTGTCAGCACCATAATAGTATAACTTAAAGCCTGCTCCTAAGCTTCTAGCCTTACTACCCTTCCACCTGGTCTCCTGGACACACAGTATATCCAGCTTCCTTCTCTGCATCGTGTCCATCAACTCTCTACCTTTTCCTGTCATAGTCCCAATATTCAAAGTCCCTACTCTCAGTCCCAGGCTCTTTCCTTTCCTCCTCTCTCTCTGCTTCCGAACACGCACTCCTCCTCTTCTTCTTCTTCTTGTTCTTCGACCCACAGTAGCCCGATTTCCATTAGTACCCTGTAGGTCATCAGTACCAATGGCGGTCGTTGTTAACCCGGTCCGCGACCCATCCGGTATGGTATAGTTATGGTTGACTCGCATGTTTGGTTTTGGCAAACGTTTTACGCCGGATGCCCCTCCTGACGCAACCCTCTGCATTTATCCGGGCTTGGGACCGGCACAGGGAGACACTGCTCCGTGCCCCCCCCCCCCCCAAAGGCAGGCTTGGAGAGACACGGGCCAGTGCCGCCCTGAGGCTGCATTACCCTCTCTTTCTTACATTTATTATAAAAATATGCTTATCTTCCTTTTAGCTCATCACACATGTCTTTATGATTTTCAGTCCATGCCTCAGCCGGCCTGAAGCTCCACTGATGCGCATGTGCGGATGCCTCTATCTAGCGGACATAAAATAAAGACAATCATTCAAATGTGAATGAGTCGGCGTGATGCTCCGGGATGTGTGGAGCTCAGGGAGCTCCACGAGTGAGGGAGTTAAGTTAGGGCGGGGGTGCAAGTAGGCTCTAGGATTCCCCGAGTCGGGGCGAGCGATGGGTTTAGAGGCGTATCGCATTGAAGATAATGGCCGCATATCCTTCTTGGACTTTTCTAAAGCCTTTGACTCGGTCGAACATCCATTTATCATAGCAACGCTCGAACATTTTGGATTTGGTTAAATATTCAGGAATGTGATCCGTGGGCTCTATGAGAATATTCATAGCTGTGTCACCCTGCCAAGCGGCACCACTCCGAGCTTCCATGTTGATGTGGGAATCCCCCAAGGTTGCCCCATCTCACCCTATTTATTTATAATTGCTACCGAAATGCTAGCCGTTTATGTTGAAAAGAGCAACGATATCCAAAAGTTAGACGTGCTGGGGACTGAAATTGTTATTAGCCTGCTGGCAGATGACACAACCTTAGTTTTGAAAAATGAACATCAAGTCCCAATAAGTGCCGAAAACAACCAAAACATTCTCCAAGGCTTCAGGATTGTCATTAAACTTAAAGAAATGCAAACTTCTTGCGCTGCATGACTCGCCACTAAAGGAAATCAGCGATGTTTCCATGAAATCAGAAATAAAATACTTGAGCATTTTCCTATCCAAGGACCAAACGTTAAATCAATCCAGGAACATTGAATCTAAACTGAATCAAAGTAAAGCTTAATTCTAATATATGGCTCCAGAGAGATTTATCAATATTAGGCCGGATATATTTGACTAAAATGGATGTGTTTATCCAGATGTATATACCCAGCGTATTCCAATGCTGCTCCAAATCAACTCGTAAAATCTGTTAACCAAATCAATTTCAACTTTATCTGGAGGAACAGACCACACCATCTAAGAAAAATCACATATGGTGAAAGAAACAAGTGAAGGAGGGCTGAAAGTGATAGAGTCGGACTGCTTGAATGGGACATTGAAGGTGAACTGGTTGAAATCCTGGATCAAACCTCATCGTTCTTTCTGGTATTGTACTCCAAACTACTTATTCAACAAAGTCGGCGGCCTGAGTCTTCTGCTTATCTCTGACTTGGATATCAACAAGATTCCTGTCAAATGTTCAGAGTTCCATAAACAAATATTATTATACTGGAAAATGATATACGTACACAATTTCTCACCACACAGTATAATAGTTTGGAACAATCGATATGGTACTGCATGGCAACAAACCTCTGTTTTACAAGGAATGCTTTGAGAAAGGTATATGGTCGATAATTGACTTGATGGATGACACTGGCAGTCCTCTGGACAATGAGCAGTTCTGTACTACACACAGATTCAAGCCTCCCATATTAGAGTTGCTAAAGTTACGAAACGCACTGCCTCGACAATTTGTATTCCTGACCAAAAATATAATGACGCACCGAACCGTACAACCACAGTTACCCCGACTATCACTCCAGGGAATCTCAATTGTGGACAGAAAGCGCGGCAACTCCTTTATTAGGAAATGTTTCACAGGAAACTTATTCCCTGGACGTCAAAAAAAAAAAAAAGGATATTTTAAATAAATTTGATGAGGAATCGATTGCCACGCTGCGAACCATGTATCTGACTCTACCCATACCCCCAAGGCAAAAGAGACCCACTTCAAAATTATGACTGACATCTACCCATCTAAGGAATTATCGAGGGTACGCTTTAATTTTGAAGATAATATTTGTACATTTTGTGAAGACAACATTGAAACCACTGACCATATATTTTTTCTCCTTCTCATTCCATCGTCACCAGTTTCCTTCTCAAAAGATGATATAACATTCTGTTTACTTATAAGCAACATAACAGATGAACTCTGTGTCAATGTTCTTTTAGGCCTGGCCAAGTTCTTCATTCACAAGAACAGAATGCAAAAATGCTCCCCAAATTTTAATGTCTTCATAAACGATTTTGAAATATAAAAAAAAAAAAAAAAATCCTTAAAACTTATGGAAAAATCCGAAAACAAAAAAATATAGTTACCCATGTCCGAGGTTCCTTTTTTTTTTGGTAAAAAAAAAAAAAAAAACAAAAAAAACAACTTGATTACATGTTACATTCCCCTTGCAATTTTTTTTTTTTTTTTTCGTTTTAATTTCTTATTTGTCTATCTATTGATTTAATTACTTCCTTTTAATTTATTTTTTTGTCTCGCACTGTAAATTTCTCACAAACCTGTAACACTATTAACTTCTCATTACATACAGAACAAATGTCCTGATGTCCGTTGCTTCCTCATCCCTGGTTGTTTCATTGACATTCAGTTCTACCTTGCTATGTTTATTTGTACATTTGTATATTTGGGTGTACTATTTATGTTCAATTAAAAACAGTTTGATGTCTGAGATTCCTTGTGAACCGCCAACTTAATTACATGTTATATTCCCCTCACAATTTTTTTTTTTCGTTTTTAATTTTATTTTTCTATCTATTTATTTAATTATATCCTTCTAATTTTCTTTTTTTGTCTAGCATTAAAAATTTCTCGCAAACCGTTAACACTATTAACTTCTGATTACTTACAGCACGATTGCGCTTATGCCCCCCCACCCATCCCGCTTTTTCCGTACGGAGGCAGACACTGAGATCGAAAGCAAATGGGTGTCATTGAAATGCAGTAACAGGGTGATAACAGCCGTGTTCGAAGTGTGTAGGGGCTTATAGGAGAGCAGAAGCACGTCACGCAATTCACCTGAGTTCGGAGGATCGGGAGTACCAGGGCCCATAGCGGAGAAGCGGAAGAGCGGAGTTATGTGTCTCTTCTCAAAGGCGGGGAAGCTGGGGGGCAGCAGGACCCCTTAGACCGGCTAAGGTGAGCCTACTCCGGACAGAGATCACCCGGAGTTATGACTGGAGCTCCCGGACCTCTGGGCACACACATATGTGAATGACTGGATGAGCTAATGTTGGTTTGGTTGTGGATACGTTTCGGCCAATGCTATCAGCACAGCGATGATGAGTTCAGGTGTGTCTGTGTGTGTTTGTGTGTTTGTGTGTGTGTGTGTGTGTGTGTGTGTGTGTGCGTGTGTTTGTGTGTGTGTGAGAGTTTGTTTTTGTGGGTTGGGGGGGGTTCCCGCGGACACGGAGTACCAGGGCCTGGAGCGGATGAGGTGAGGAGCGGAGGAGAGCAGAAGCCCGGACCGTGATTCGCTTGTGTCCAGCGGCTCGGGAGTTCCAGGGCCCGAAACGGAGGAGCGGAGGAGCGGAGGAGCGGAGGAGCGGAGGACAGCAAAACCCCTTTCTGCAATTCGCCTGAGTCCGGCGGATCGGTAGTACCTGGTTCCGCAGCGGATGAGCGGAGGAGTGGAGGAGATGTTTCTCTTCTCAGAGGCGGCGAGGAGGGGGGGAGAGGGACAGGACCCCTTACCCTTACCCCCCCCGGACGTTTGAGTGGAGCTCCCGGACCTCCGGGCACGCACATGCGAATGACTGGATCACAGGGAGTGCCAGGGCCTGGAGCGGATGAGCAGAGGAGAGGCGGAGGGCAGAAGCCCGGCCCTGTTCAAGAGTTCCAGGGTCCAAAGCGGGGGAGCGAAGAAGCGGAGGAGGGGAGGAGAGCAGAAGAGCAAAAAAACTGGCCCGGAATTCACCGAAGTCCCGCGGATCGGGAGTTCCAGGGCCCGGAGCGGAAGAGCGGAGGAGAGGAGGAGCGGAGCAAAGCGGAAGCCCGTCTTAACAACAAGGAAATTACAGATGAGGCTATCATTTCCAATGAAAACTTTAAATTCTATAGCCACCTATACACTTCGACATTG